>NC_068428.1:50872050-50982050 GCF_023373465.1 Oncorhynchus keta | reverse complement strand
TCGACTAACAACTACAATCAACAATCAGATATCAGTTATAATTTAACAACTACTATCAACAATCAGGTATCAGTTATCAACTACTATCAACAATCAGGTATCAGTTATCAACTAAAAACTACTATCAGATATCAGATATCAATTAACAACTACTGTCAACAATCAGATATTAGTTATCATATAAAACTACTATCAGATATCAGATATCAATTAACAACTACTGTCAACAATCAGATATTAGTTATCATATAAAACTACTATCAGATATCAGTTATAATTTAACAACTACTATCAACAATCAGGTATCAGTTATCAACTAAAAACTACTATCAGATATCAGATATCAATTAACAACTACTGTCAACAATCAGATATTAGTTATCATATAAAACTACTATCAGATATCAGATATCAATTAACAACTACTGTCAACAATCAGATATTAGTTATCATATAAAACTACTATCAGATATCAGTTATAATTTAACAACTACTATCAAAAATCATATATCAATTATCAATTAACAACTACTATCAATTATCAATTAACTTTCAGATATCAGTTATCATATAAAACTAATGTCAACTTTCAGATATCAGTTATCATATAAAACTAATGTCAACTTTCAGATATCAGTTATCATATAAAACTAATGTCAACTTTCAGATATCAGTTATCATATAAAACTAATGTCAACTTTCAGATATCAGTTATCATCTAACAATTTTTTATTTTTTATTTAACCATTATTTAACTAGACAAGTTAGTTAAGAACCAAATCTTATTTTACAATGAGGATCATTTATCAATTAACAACTATTATCAACAATCAGATATCAGTTATTATCTAACAATATGGTATCCAGGGTCGGACAGACAGGATGGGTATTAGTGGATATTAGTAATATGGTATTCCGGGTCGGACAGACAGGATGGATCTCCTAGGTAGAACAGACAGGATGGATCTCCCAGGTAGGACAGACAGGATGGATCTCCTAGGTAGGACAGACAGGATGGATCTCCCGGGTCAGACAGACAGGATGGATCTCCCGGGTCAGACAGACAGGATGGATCTCCTAGGTAGAACAGACAGGATGGATCTCCCAGGTAGGACAGACAGGATGGATCTCCCAGGTAGGACAGACAGGATGGATCTCCCAGGTAGGACAGACAGGATGGATCTCCCAGGTAGGACAGACAGGATGGATCTCCCGGGTAGGACAGACAGGATGGATCTCCCAGGTAGGACAGACAGGATGGATCTCCCGGGTCGGACAGACAGGATGGATCTCCCGGGTAGAACAGACAGGATGGATCTCCCGGGTAGAACAGACAGGATGGATCTCCCGGGTCAGACAGACAGGATGGATCTCCCGGGTAGAACAGACAGGATGGATCTCCCGGGTCAGACAGACAGGATGGATCTCCTAGGTAGAACAGACAGGATGGATCTCCCGGGTCAGACAGACAGGATGGATCTCCCGGGTAGAACAGACAGGATGGATCTCCCGGGTAGGACAGACAGGATGGATCTCCCGGGTAGAACAGACAGGATGGATCTCCCGGGTCAGACAGACAGGATGGATCTCCCGGGTCAGACAGACAGGATGGATCTCCCGGGTAGAACAGACAGGATGGATCTCCGGGTCAGACAGGAAGGATCTCCCGGGTCAGACAGGATGGGTCTCCCAGGTAGGACAGACAGGATGGATCTCCCGGGTCAGACAGACAGGATGGATCTCCCGGGTAGGACAGACAGGATGGATCTCCCGGGTAGAACAGACAGGATGGATCTCCCGGGTAGAACAGACAGGATGGATCTCCCGGGTCAGACAGACAGGATGGATCTCCCGGGTCAGACAGACAGGATGGATCTCCCGGGTAGAACAGACAGGATGGATCTCCCGGGTAGAACAGACAGGATGGATCTCCCGGGTCAGACAGACAGGATGGATCTCCCGGGTCAGACAGGATGGGTCTCCCAGGTAGGACAGACAGGATGGATCTCCCAGGTAGGACAGACAGGATGGATCTCCCGGGTAGGACAGACAGGATGGATCTCCCAGGTAGGACAGACAGGATGGATCTCCCGGGTAGGACAGACAGGATGGATCTCCCAGGTAGGACAGACAGGATGGATCTCCCGGGTAGAACAGACAGGATGGATCTCCCGGGTCAGACAGGATGGGTCTCCCGGGTAGAACAGACAGGATGGATCTCCCGGGTCAGACAGACAGGATGGATCTTCTAGGTAGGACAGACAGGATGGATCTCCCGGGTCAGACAGGAAGGATCTCCCGGGTCAGACAGGATGGATCTCCCGGGTCAGACAGACAGGATGGATCTCCTAGGTAGAACAGACAGGATGGATCTCCTAGGTAGGACAGACAGGATGGGTCTCCCGGGTTGGACAGACAGAATGGATCTCAGAGGACACACTTAAATTTGTATCCGGGGTTGTACAGACAGGATGATTCTCAATGTTTATTACGATAGCCCCATTTTCACCTAAAATGACATACCCAAATCTACCGGCCTGTAGCTCAAGCCCTGAAGCAAGGATATGCATATTATTGGTATCATTTAAAAGGAAACACCTTGAAGTTTATGGAAATGTGAATTGAATGTTAGAGAATATAACACAATAGATCTGGTAGAATAAATTACAAAGAAAAAAGCAACCTTTTTTTACCACAATCTTTGAAATGCAATGGAAAGGTCCCACATCTAGCTATCACTCTGCTTGTAGCTCCGATGGTGTCTACAAGAGCGCAGCAGTGTATGTGCAAGGTTTCAGACAGATAACTTGAAGTATGAGCAAGCTACATAACATTTAGTGTGAAGTCACCAGGTACATTTGGGCATATCGTGAAGGAGACATTTACATTGACATTGCATTTTTCTGCAAGAATATCTTCAATATCGGCCTCGGTTTTTCGGATGACTGCCTTGCCTGGTTCACCAATTACTTTGCAGACAGAGTTCAGTGTGTCAAATCGGAGGGCATGCTGTCCGGTCCTCTGGCAGTCTCTATGGGGGTGCCACAGGGTTCAATTCTCGGGCAGACTCTTTTCTCTGTATATATCAATGATGTTGGTCTTGCTGCGGGCGATTCCCTGATCCACCTCTACGCAGATGACACCATTCTATATACTTTCGGCCCGTCCTTGGACACTGTGCTATCTAACCTCCAAACGAGCTTCAATGCCATACAGCACTCCTTCCGTGGCCTCCAACTGCTCTTAAACGCTAGTAAAACCAAATGCATGCTTTTCAACCGATCGCTGCCTGCACCCGCATGCCCGACTAGCATCACCACACTGGATGGTTCCGACCTTGAATATGTGGACACCTATAAGTACCTAGGTGTCTGGCTAGACTGCAAACTCTCCTTCCAGACCCATATCAAACATCTCCAATCAAAAATCAAATCAAGAGTCGGCTTTCTATTCCGCAACAAAGCCTCCTTCACTCACGCTGCCAAGCTTACCCTTGTAAAACTGACTATCCTACCGATCCTCGACTTCGGCGATGTCATCTACAAAATCGCTTCCAACACTCTACTCAGCAAACTGGATGCAGTTTATCACAGTGCCATCCGTTTTGTCACTAAAGCACCTTATACTACCCACCACTGCGACTTGTATGCTCTAGTCGGCTGGCCCTCGCTACATATTCGTCACCAGACCCACTTGCTCCAGGTCATCTACAATGCCATGCTAGGTAAAGCTCCGCCTTATCTCAGTTCACTGGTCACGATGGCAACACCCACCCGTAGCACTCGCTCCAGCAGGTGTATCTCACTGATCATCCCTAAAGCCAACACCTCATTCATCTGAGCAGCTAACAGATCGCTGCAGCTGTACATAATCTATTGGTAAATAGCCCACCCATTTTCACCTACCTCATCCCCACAGTTTTTATTTATTTACTTTTCTGCTCTTTTGCACACCAATATCTCTACCTGTACATGATCATCTGATCATTTATCACTCCAGTGTTAATCTGCAATATTGTAATTATTCGCCTACCTCCTCATGCCTTTTGCACACATTGTATATAGACTCCCCTTTTTTTCTACTGTGTTATTGACTTGTTAATTGTTTACTCCATGTGTAACTCTGTGTTGTCTGTTCACACTGCTATGCTTTATCTTGGCCATGTCGCAGTTGTAAATGAGAACTTGTTCTAAACTAGCCTACCTGGTTAAATAAAGGTGAAATAAAAAATAAAAAAAATTAAATAAAATTAAAAATATCAACTTTGATTTAGCTTTTCCAGTATTAGTAGCCATATTGTCAGTTCAACATTTGCAAAACACCCAGATTATAGTTAGTATAGTATTATTAGAGTTACTTCATAACTCTCCATATTCTTGTAATTTTTGTCCAAAAGGTTAGCAGCAAATATTTTGTGACATATATGGGTTTCCATAAAGCTCATTGGCTATCTAGATAGCTTTGTTTGACCCCGATTGGTGCTTATTTGTCAAAGTTACAGTCAATCAAGTGAAGACTGCCCGCATCATCGGCGTGCCATGAAGGTGTCGCTCTCTGACCAAATTTGGTGTCCTATAGGATATACTACACTCCTAATGATATAGTGAAGTCTGCTTACGTTCTAGGATCTCTGAGGAATAAATGTGAATGTAATTTGACCCTTTCTTTGCAAATTGAACGAGTGGAAATACAAAATCGATCGTGAATATATATGGAGCTTTTTAGGATATGAAAAAGGATTTTAACTAACAAAAGATAACAAAAGATTTCAGAATGTAAGTACACATTTCACCTTCAGAGGTGAATTTATCAAACCTATCGTGGCGAAAAAAAGTGATAGCTATTGTAATTTGGACGGTGTAGTTATATTAATAAGAATTTAAGGTTTCAGACGATATAAGACACTTATGTGTACCAACATTTGTTGTTTCTTTCAAATCTGCGATCGTGACACACAGCGCTGCATGATTTACAACTGTCCCGTTGACTGGGCGCCTGTCCCTAAGAAGTTGTTAATATAGTATCCCGGGTCGGACAGATAGGGTGGATATTCGTGGATATAGTTAATGTCACACCCTGATCTGTTTCACCTGTCTTTATGACTGTCTCCACCACCCTCCAGCTGACACCCATCTTCCCCATTATCCCCTGTGTATTTATACCTGTGTTCTGTTTGTCTGTTTCCAGTTCATCTTGTTTGTCAAGTTAGCCAGCATTTTTGTCTCAGCTCCTGCTTTTCCCAGTCTCTCTTTTTCTCACCCTCCTGGTTTTGACCCTGTGCCTGTCCTGACTCTGAGTCCGCCTGCCTGACCACTATGCCTGCCCCTGACCCTGTGCCAGTCCTGACTCGGAGTCCGCCTGCCTGCCCCTGTGCATGTCCTGACTCTGAGCCCGCCTGCCTGACCACTGTGCCTGCCCCTAACCCCGAGCCTGTCTGCCAACCTGTACCTTTGCCCCAACTCCGGTTTACTGACCCCTGCCTGCCCTGACCTGTCTATTGCCTGCCCCTGTTGGAATATTAAAGCATTGTTCATTTTACGTTGTCTGGGTCTTACCTTCATACTTGTTACTTAAAATGGTATCCAGGGTTGGACAGGTGGGATGGATCACCCGGGTTAGACAGGATGAATCTCAGTGGATATTAGTAATATGGTCTACAGGGTCGGACAGACAGGATGGACTCAGTGGATGCTAGTTATATGGTTTACAGGGTCGGACAGACAGGATGGACTCAGTGGATGCTAGTTATATGGTTTACAGGGTCGGACAGACAGGATGGACTCAGTGGATATTAGTAATATGGTATCCTTGGTTTGACAGACAGGACTGACGTCAGCATACATTAGTAATATGGTATCCTTGGTGTGACAGACAGGATTGATCTCAGTAGGTATTACCACTATGGTATGCGGGTTTGACAGACAGGATGGACTCAGTGGATATTAGTAATATGGTATCCTTGGTGTGACAGACAGGATTGATCTCAGTAGGTATTACCACTATGGTATGCAGGTTTGACAGACAGGATGGACTCAGTGGATATTAGTAATATGGTATCCTTGGTGTGACAGACAGGATTGATCTCAGTAGGTATTACCACTATGGTATGCGGGTTTGACAGACAGGATAGATCTCAGCAGATATCATTAATATGGTATGCCTGGTCGGAAAGACGCAATGGATCTCCTGGGTCGAACAGACAGGATGGATCTCAGTGGATTTGAATAATGGGGTATCCGTGTTCGGAGAGCCAGGGTAGATATCAGTATGTTTAGTAATATGGTAGCTCGATCATACCTTCTGATTGGCTCGGTGGAATTTCTGCCATATTAGTTTGGGTTCTGGATGTTAATTTGTCAGTGTGTCTGCATTCTGAGATCTGTTTTCTGTGCTTTGATTGGTCTGTATGTCTGTGTTATGTAATCTATGTTCTTGGATCTGCATATTCAGTGTGTTTGTGTTCTAGGATCTTATTGGTCAGTTTTCTGTGTTCTGGGATCCGATTGGTCAGTTTGTCTGTGTTTTGATTGGCCTTCTCAGTGGAAGCAGCTCACCTGGGCATAGTGATGCTTATTAGCATACTCATTAGCATACTGTTCAATATGTATAAGCGGGCCGCTGGCGCCGCGGGAGACCAGTGCTGCAGGGCATTGTGGGAAATTAGCTGCATCACTAATTATGATCCACTGCCCCAGAATCTGTCAATCAAACCAGAGAGGAGAGAGAGGGATAGAGAGAGAGAAAGAGTGGGGGAGGAGCAAGATGGATGGATAGAGAGAGAAGGACAGAGGGAGACATGGAAAAACACAGACAGAGAAAAATAGAGAAGGGAAGTCTACACTAATTCGGGGAGCACCTGTGGCTGTGTGTGTGTGTGTGTGTGTGTGTGTGTGTGTGTGTGTGTGTGTGTGTGTGTGTGTGTGTGTGTGTGTGTGTGTGTGTGTGTGTGTGTGTGTGTGTGTGTGTGTGTGTGTGTGTGTGTGTGTGTGTGTGTGTGTGCGTGCGTGCGTTTGTGTGTGTCCTAGGCCACAAGACCACTGCGTTACCATGGAAACTCTATATCAGCACACATGAGATTACAGCCAAGAGAGAGGAGAGAAGCGGAGAGAGAGAGGACAGAGAGTACAGAGAGGAGGAGATGGATCATATCAAATCAAATTTTATTTGTCACATGCGCCGAATACAAGAGGTGTAGGTTTTACTGTGAAATGCTTACTTATGAGCCCTTTCCGAACAATGCACAGATAAAAAGAAAGAAGATTAGCAAATAAAAATAGAAAATAGTAGTAATAGTGACACACTAAAACAATAACTTGGCAATATACAAGGAGGACCCATACCGAGGCAATATACAGGGGTATGAGATAGTTGACGTAGATATGTCCATGTAGGTACATAGGGAAAGAGAGAAGGAGAGAAGGAGAGAGGGAAGGAGAGAGAGAAGGAGAGAGAGAAGGTGAGAGAGAAGGAGAGAGGGAAAGAGGGAGAAAAGAAAAGAGGGAAGGATAGAGAGAAGGAGATGTGTCCATAGATGCTCCATCAGTCTCCAGTGTAGAGGTGGTAGGGTGGATTATCCACACATAAACATTATCAGAACTGTTATCAGGTCATTATAAAGCTTTATATTACTTATAGATGTTTTACCAGTGTTGTACCATAAAACTATCTGTTTAACATTGAGAGTATTAAAACTATGTTTAATGTTGAGAGTAATTATCTGTTTAACATTAAAACTATCTGTTTAACATTGAGAGTATTAAAACTATGTTTAATGTTGAGAGTAATTATCTGTTTAACATTAAAACTATCTGTTTAACTTTGAGAGTATAACATGTGTGTTGTGTTAACAATGATACCATTAATATCTTCTCCTGTACATCAACACTTGGCAGAATGACACTAAGGTGGGTGCATGTGTGTGTGATTGACAGGTGGATGATCGCAGAGAGCAGTGCACCCTGGGATCAGCTGCATAATCAGAGAGACAAAGGAACGGGGGAAGAGAGGGAGAGAAGTGTGGAATATTAAAATTCCCAGTGGCGTGAAAGGGTTGTGTTCTCTCTTCTCTGTTTATTTCTCTGACTTCCTTTCAAATGGTTGGTTTGTGTGTGTATATGTGTGTGTGTGTATATGTGTTTGTGTATATGTGTGTGTGTGTATATGTGTGTGTGTGTGTATATGTGTGTGTGTGTATATGTGTGTGTGTGTATATGTGTGTGTGTGTATATGTGTTTGTGTGTATATGTGTGTGTGTGTGTGTGTGTGTGTGTGTGTGTGTGTGTGTGTGTGTGTGTGTGTGTGTGTGTGTGTGTGTGTGTGTGTGTGTGTGTGTGTGTGTGTGTGTGTGTGTGTGTGTGTGTGTGTGTATATGTGTGTGTGAGTGTATATGTGTGTGTGAGTGTATATGTGTGTGTGAGTGTATATGTGTGTGTGTGTGTGTGTGTGTGTGTGTGTGTGTGTGTGTGTGTGTGTGTGTGTGTGTGTGTGTGTGTGTGTGTGTGTGTGTGTGTGTGTGTTGTGTGTGTTACTGTGTTAGTGTGTGTGTGTGTGTGTGTGTGTGTGTGTGTGTGTGTGTGTGTGTGTGTGTGTGTGTGTGTGTGTGTGTGTGTGTGTGTGTGTGTGTGTGTGTGTGTGTGTGTGTGTGTTTTGATAAAAGTAGTAAATGGGTTCATTGTGAGAACAGCAAAGGTTCAACATCAGGAGACTCCCTGTAATTATACAGCACGAACAGCATGTGTCAAATTAAACTAGCATCAACAACACACACATACAGTACATACAAACACACATAAACACACACATACAGTACATACAAACACACATAAACACACACACACACATACAGTACATACAGTACATACAAACACACATAAACACACACACACACATACAGTACATACAGTACATACAAACACACATAAACACACACACACACATACAGTACATACAGTACATACAAACACACATAAACACACACATACAGTACATACAAACACACATAAACACACACATACAGTACATACAAACACACACAAACACACACATACAGTACATACAAACACACATAAACACACACAAACACACACATACAGTACATACAAACACACACAAACACACACATACAGTACATACAAACACACACACACACACACACACACACACACACACACACACACACACACACACACACACACACACACACACACACACACACACACACACACACACACACTCTGATCAGTGATGTCTGTGCTTATGGGACTTGATGTAATGTGGTTCACATCCACAAACCTGACAGTTGGTATATCAGTTGGTATATCAGGTGGTATATCACTTGGTATGTCGTTATGTAGTTGGTATAATAGTTGATATGTAGTTATGTAGTTGGTTTAACAGTTGATATGTTGTTATGTAGTTGGTAAAACAGTTGGTATACCAGTTGGTATGTAGTTATGTAGTTGGTATACCAGGTGGTATGTAGTTGGTATGATAGTTGGTATGTAGTTATGTAGTTGGTATACCAGTTGGTATGTAGTTGGTATAATAGCTGGTATGTAGTTATGTAGGTGGTATACCAGTTAGTATGTAGTTGGTATAATAGCTGGTATGTAGTTATGTAGGTGGTATACCAGTTAGTATGTAGTTGGTATAATAGTTGGTATGTATTTATGTAGGTGGTATACCAGTTAGTATGTAGTTGGTATATCAGTTGGTATGTGGTTAGTATAATAGTTGGTATGTAGTTATGTAGTTGGTATAACAGGTGGTATACCAGTTGGTATGTAGTTGTGTAGTTGGTATAACAGTTGGTATGTAGTTATGTAGTTGGTATAACAGTTGGTATACCAGTTGGTATGTAGTTATGTAGTTGTATACCAGTTGGTATGTAGTTATATAGTTGGTATACCAGTTGGTATGTAGTTATGTAGTTGTTATAATAGTTGGTATGTAGTTATGTAGTTGGTAAAACAGTTGGTTTACCAGTTGGCATGTGGTTATGTAGTTGGTATAACAGTTGGTATGTAGGTATGTAGTTGGTAGAACAGTTGGTATGTAGTTATGTAGTTGGTATAACAGTTGGTATGTAGTTATGTAGTTGGTATGTCGTTGGTATAATAGTTGGTATGTAGTTATGTAGTTGGTATAACAGTTGGTATGTAGTGATGTAGTTGGTAAAACAGTTGGTAATCCAGTTGGTATGTAGTTATGTAGTTGGTATAATAGTTGGTATGTAGTTATGTAGTTGGTTTAACAGGTGGTATGTAGTTGGTATAATAGCTGGTATGTAGTTCTGTAGTTGGTATACCAGTTCGTATGTCGTTGGTATAATAGTTGGAATGTAGTTATGTAGTTGGTATACCAGTTGGTATGTAGTTGGTATAATAATTGGTATGTAGTTATGTGGTTGGTATACCAGTTGGTATGTAGTTGGTATAATAATTGGTATGTAGTTATGTGGTTGGTATACCAGTTGGTATGTAGTTGGTATAATAATTGGTATGTAGTTATGTAGTTGGTATAATAGTTGGGTTGTAGTTCTGTAGTTGGTTTAACAGGTGGTATGTAGTTATGTAGTTGGTATAATAGTTGATATGTAGTTATGTAGTTGGTAAACCAGTTGGTATGTAGTTGCTATAATAGTTTGTATGTTGTTGGTATATCAGTTGGTATGTAGTTGGTATAATAATTGGTATGTAGTTATGTAGTTGGTATAATAATTGGTATGTAGTTATGTGGTTGGTATAATAATTGGTATGTAGTTATGTGGTTGGTATAATAGTTGGTATTACATTGGTATGTAGTTATGTAGTTGGTATAATAATTGGTATGTAGTTATGTGGTTGGTATAATAGTTTGTATTACATTGGTATGTAGGTAAGTAGTTGGTATAATAATTGGTATGTAGTTATGTGGTTGGTATAATAGTTGGTATTACATTGGTATGTAGGTATGTAGTTGGTATAATAATTGGTATGTAGTTATGTGGTTGGTATAATAGTTGGTATTACATTGGTATGTAGTTATGGAGTTGGTATAACTACACAACTACATACCAACTGGTACTTCCGGGTTGGAGCGAGCGGTCGCATTCGCACTTCGGTCCGCAGGTAGTATAACTTTTCATTACATTTCATTACATTTCATTATAGTACAACGGTTTGATTTGTCTAATCTTAGCAATTTCTTCTTAGCTAGCTACATAGCCGTCTTTGTATCAAAGATAATTGCGTAATTATCGTATTTCGTCGTCCTAACGTAGTCTACACTGCTATCTGCCCAGCAGCTAGCCAGCTAGCAAACGTCCACCGTCTACCGAATAGCAGCACTGTAGAAACTATTACACTCAACTGAACGACTTGATTAGTGTAGTGTTAGCTAGCTACATAGTTGTCTTTGCTGTCTTCGTATCCAAGATAATTGTGTAGTTTAGAGTTTGTAGTCTTAGAGTGATTATCTTAATTTACCGAGGTTAGCTAGCCAGCTATTTGTCGTCCTTAACGTAGGAGACACTGCTAGCTAGCCAACAGCTAGCCAACGTCTTCCGAATAGAACTTCCCACTCAACAACCCGGTCGCATTCCGCTTCGCTCCACAGGTAGTATCACTTTTTCATTTCATTTCATTACAGCACAACGGTTTGATTTGTTTGATCGTAGCTAGCTACATAGCTAGCTACATAGCCGTCTTTGTATCAAAGATAATTGTGTAGAACGTAACGTAACGTAATCAACACTGCTAGCTAGCCAGCTAGCCCCCGAATAGCAGCACTGTAGAAACTGTTACACTCAACGGAATGACTTGATTAGTGTAGTGTCAACAACGCAGCCACTGCCAGCTAGCCTACAAAGTCAACAACGCAGCCACTGCCAGCTAGCCTACTTCAGCAGTACTGTATCATTTTAATCATTTTAGTCAATAAGATTCTTGCTACGTAAGCTTAACTTTCTGAACATTCGAGACGTGTAGTCCACTTGTCATTCCAATCTCCTTGCATTAGCGTAGCCTCTTCTGTAGCCTGTCAACTATGTGTCTGTCTATCCCTGTTCTCTCCTCTCTGCACAGACCATACAAACGCTCCACACCGCGTGGCCGCGGCCACCTAATCTGGTGGTCCCAGCGCGCACGACCCACGTGGAGTTCCAGGTCTCCGGTAGCCTCTGGAACTGCCGATCTGCGGCCAACAAGGCAGAGTTCTTCTCAGCCTATGCCTCCCTCCAGTCCCTCGACTTCTTGGCACTGACGGAAACATGGATCACCACAGATAACACTGCTACTCCTACTGCTCTCTCTTCGTCCGCCCACGTGTTCTCGCACACCCCGAGAGCTTCTGGTCAGCGGGGTGGTGGCACCGGGATCCTCATCTCTCCCAAGTGGTCATTCTCTCTTTCTCCCCTTACCCATCTGTCTATCGCCTCCTTTGAATTCCATGCTGTCACAGTTACCAGCCCTTTCAAGCTTAACATCCTTATCATTTATCGCCCTCCAGGTTCCCTCGGAGAGTTCATCAATGAGCTTGATGCCTTGATAAGCTCCTTTCCTGAGGACGGCTCACCTCTCACAGTTCTGGGCGACTTTAACCTCCCCACGTCTACCTTTGACTCATTCCTCTCTGCCTCCTTCTTTCCACTCCTCTCCTCTTTGACCTCACCCTCTCACCTTCCCCCTACTCACAAGGCAGGCAATACGCTCGACCTCATCTTTACTAGATGCTGTTCTTCCACTAACCTCATTGCAACTCCCCTCCAAGTCTCCGACCACTACCTTGTATCCTTTTCCCTCTCGCTCTCATCCAACACTTCCCACACTGCCCCTACTCGGATGGTATCGCGCCGTCCCAACCTTCGCCCTCTCTCCCCCGCTACTCTCTCCTCTTCCATCCTATCATCTCTTCCCTCTGCTCAAACCTTCTCCAACGTATCTCCTGATTCTGCCTCCTCAACCCTCCTCTCCTCCCTTTCTGCATCCTTTGACTCTCTATGTCCCCTATCCTCCAGGCCGGCTCGGTCCTCCCCTCCCGCTCCGTGGCTCGACGACTCATTGCGAGCTCACAGAACAGGGCTCCGGGCAGCCGAGCGGAAATGGAGGAAAACTCGCCTCCCTGCGGACCTGGTATCCTTTCACTCCCTCCTCTCTACATTTTCCTCCTCTGTCTCTGCTGCTAAAGCCACTTTCTACCACTCTAAATTCCAAGCATCTGCCTCTAACCCTAGGAAGCTCTTTGCCACCTTCTCCTCCCTCCTGAATCCTCCTCCCCCTCCCCCCCTCCTCCCTCTCTGCAGATGACTTCGTCAACCATTTTGAAAAGAAGGTCGACGACATCCGATCCTCGTTTGCTAAGTCAAACGACACCGCTGGTTCTGCTCACACTGCCCTACCCTGTGCTCTGACCTCTTTCTCCCCTCTCTCTCCAGATGAAATCTTGCGTCTTGTGACGGCCTGCCGCCCAACAACCTGCCCGCTTGACCCTATCCCCTCCTCTCTTCTCCAGACCATTTCCAGAGACCTTCTCCCTTACCTCATCTCGCTCATCAACTCATCCCTGACCGCTGGCTACGTCCCTTCCGTCTTCAAGAGAGCGAGAGTTGCACCCCTTCTGAAAAAACCTACACTCGATCCCTCCGATGTCAACAACTACAGACCAGTATCCCTTCTTTCTTTTCTCTCCAAAACTCTTGAACGTGCCGTCCTTGGCCAGCTCTCCCGCTATCTCTCTCAGAATTACCTTCTTGATCCAAATCAGTCAGGTTTCAAGACTAGTCATTCAACTGAGACTGCTCTTCTCTGTATCACGGAGGCGCTCCGCACTGCTAAAGCTAACTCTCTCTCCTCTGCTCTCATCCTTCTAGACCTATCGGCTGCCTTCGATACTGTGAACCATCAGATCCTCCTCTCCACCCTCTCCGAGTTGGGCATCTCCGGCGCGGCCCACGCTTGGATTGCGTCCTACCTGACAGGTCGCTCCTACCAGGTGGCGTGGCGAGAATCTGTCTCCTCACCACGCGCTCTCACCACTGGTGTCCCCCAATGGCTCTGTTCTAGGCCCTCTCCTATTCTCGCTATACACCAAGTCACTTGGCTCTGTCATAACCTCACATGGTCTCTCCTATCATTGCTATGCAGACGACACACAATTAATCTTCTCCTTTCCCCCTTCTGATGACCAGGTGGCGAATCGCATCTCTGCATGTCTGGCAGACATATCAGTGTGGATGACGGATCACCACCTCAAGCTGAACCTCGGCAAGACGGAGCTGCTCTTCCTCCCGGGGAAGGACTGCCCGTTCCATGATCTCGCCATCACGGTTGACAACTCCATTGTGTCCTCCTCCCAGAGCGCTAAGAACCTTGGCGTGATCCTGGACAACACCCTGTCGTTCTCAACTAACATCAAGGCGGTGGCCCGTTCCTGTAGGTTCATGCTCTACAACATCCGCAGAGTATGACCCTGCCTCACACAGGAAGCGGCGCAGGTCCTAATCCAGGCACTTGTCATCTCCCGTCTGGATTACTGCAACTCGCTGTTGGCTGGGCTCCCTGCCTGTGCCATTAAACCCCTACAACTCATCCAGAACGCCGCAGCCCGTCTGGTGTTCAACCTTCCCAAGTTCTCTCACGTCACCCCGCTCCTCCGCTCTCTCCACTGGCTTCCAGTTGAAGCTCGCATCCGCTACAAGACCATGGTGCTTGCCTACGGAGCTGTGAGGGGAACGGCACCTCAGTACCTCCAGGCTCTGATCAGGCCCTACACCCAAACAAGGGCACTGCGTTCATCCACCTCTGGCCTGCTCGCCTCCCTACCACTGAGGAAGTACAGTTCCCGCTCAGCCCAGTCAAAACTGTTCGCTGCTCTGGCCCCCCAATGGTGGAACAAACTCCCTCACGACGCCAGGACAGCGGAGTCTATCACCACCTTCCGGAGACACCTGAAACCCCTCCTCTTTAAGGAATACCTAGGATAGGATAAGTAATCCTTCTCACCCCCCCCCCCCTAAAAGATTTAGATGCACTATTGTAAAGTGGCTGTTCCACTGGATGTCATAAGGTGAATGCACCAATTTGTAAGTCGCTCTGGATAAGAGCGTCTGCTAAATGACTTAAATGTAAATGTAATAGTTGGTATGTAGTTATGTAGGTGGTATAATAGTTGATATGTAGTTATGTAGTTGGTATAATAGTTGATATGTAGTTATGTAGTTGGTATAACAGTTTGTATGTAGTTATGTAGTTGGTATAACAGTTGGTATACCAGTTGGTATGTAGTTGTGTAGTTGGTGTAACAGTTGGTATGTAGTTATGTAGTTGGTATACCAGTTGGTATGTAGTTAGGTAGTTGGTATACCAGTTGGTGTGTACTTGGTATATCAGTTGGTATGTAGTTATGTAGTTGGTATACCAGTTGGTATGGAGTTGGTATAACAGTTGGTATGTAGTTATGTAGTTGGTATACCAGTTGGTGTGTACTTGGAATATCAGTTGGTATGTAGTTATGTAGTTGGTATAATAGTTGATATGTCGTTATGTAGTTGGTATAATAGTTGATATGTAGTTATGTAGTTGGTATAACAGTTGATATGTTGTTATGTAGTTGGTAAAATAGTTGGTGTAACAGTTGGTGTGTGGTTGTTTCGCTAGTCCAATAATAGCTGGTATGACATTTGTTAAGATGTGTAAGATGGCACCGGAGAAGAAGGCAGAAGTTTTACGTGCTCCCAACCGATTGTGTTTTTTTGCTCATATATTTGCGTTATATGTAACTTTTTTTTTTGTTTACTGATTTTGTACATAATGTCACCGCTACCGTCTCTTATAACCGAAAATAACTTCTGGACATCAGGACTGCGATTTCTCACCACGGACTGGCAGAGTACTCACCACGGTCTGGCAGAGTACTCACCACGGACTGGCAGAGTACTCACCACGGTCTGGCAGAGTACTCACCACGGACTGGCAGAGTACTCACCACGGTCTGGCAGAGTACTCACCACGGTCTGGCAGAGTACTCACCACGGACTGGCAGAGTACTCACCACGGACTGGCAGAGTACTCACCACGGACTGGCAGAGTACTCACCACGGACTGGGAGAATCCTTTTTGTCCTTTAACGAGTCTGATCAGACCGACCAAACGATATACTGCTTTCTCAGGACAGGCCCAGATCCCTGTGATTTGCGTGAAGAGGAGGAGGAGAAAAAGGGTCCGGAGGGCGGGCTGCCTTCTGAGAATTCGTAGGCGATCGAATAAACCCCCATTTCCTTCCATTCTATGAGCAAACTTGCCATCTTTGGACAATAAAATAGATGACCAATGCGGAAGATTAAACTACCGAAGGGACATTCAAAACTGTAATATCTTATGTTTCACGGAAACGTGGCTGAACGAAGACACTATCAACATACAGCTGGCTGGTTATATGCTGCACCGGCAGTATAGAACAATGGTTTCTGGTAAGACAAGGGGCAGCGGACTACGTATTTTTGTAAATAACAGCTGGTGCACGACATCTTAGAAAGTCTCAAGCTATTGCCTGCCTGAGGTAGAGTCTCTCATGATGAACTGTAGACCACACTATGTACCTAGAGAGTTTTTATCTGTATTTTTTGTAGCTGTTTTACATACCACCACAGTCAGAGGCTAACACTAAGACAGCATTGAAGGAGCTTTATTCCGCCATAAGCAAACAAGAAAAGGCTCACCCAGAGGCAACGCTCTGAGTAGCTTAAAGCAGGGCAACTTAAATCCGTTTTACCAAATTTCTAACAGCATTTAAATGTGCAACCAGAGGGGAAAAACTCTGGACCACCTTTACTCAACACACAGAGATGCATACAAAGCTCTCCCTCAACCTCCATTTGGCAAATCTGACCATAATTCTATCCTCCTGATTCCTGCTTGCAAGCTAAAATTAAATCAGGAAGCACCCGTGACTAGATCAATAAAAAAGTGGTCAGATGAAGCAGATGCTAATCTACAGGACTGTTTTGCTAGCACAGACTGGAATATGTTCCGGGGTTCATCCGATGGCATTAAGGAGTACACCACATTAATCATTGGCTTCATCAATAAGTGCATCGATGACGTCGTCCCCACAGTGACCATACATAAGTGTCTCCACTGACATTTCGAACCTGTCCCTGACTGAGTCTGAAAACCAACATGTTTCAAACAGACCACCATAGTCCCTGTGCCCAAGAACACTAAGGCAACCTGCCTAAGCTGCCTGGTACGGCAACTGCTCGGCCTCCGACCGCAAGGCACTACAGACGGCAATGCGTATGGCCCAGTTCATCAGCTAAGCTGCCTGCCATCCAGGATCTCTACACCAGGCGGTGTCAGAGGAAGCCAGTTGGTATGCAATTGGTATAACAGTTGTGACTCACCACCTTGATTCGGTCTTATATAGCAACATTTGAATTGCTGTTTTTTACATTGGATAAAAATAGAGACTCAGAGCTACAAAATGTTATATCATACACTGCATTTTTGAAAACAATGGGAAAGTAATTATGCTTTGAAAGTTGATCAACTTGTAAACTCACTTTTGAGAAAACCATCTTTCAATATTTTGGTACTACTACTGGAGAGCCCTTTGTCTACACCCCATTCAGCATTGTTCACACCCTCTTAAGCCTTAGCTCCACCCATCTCTTTAAGGGTTGATCTATGCGTTCTGCACTAACTTGGCAGTTACTTCCAGGCATCTAAGAGAGAGAGAGAAAGAACAGCTCACTGAACATTACTCACCCTATCGCTCTATCTGTGGTTTCGAGTTGAGATTGCACACTGGACGCTCTGGCCAATAAGTAGGGTTGTTCTGAAAGCTCTGACCTCACAACGACAGTAAAGGACCCAATCTAACTAGTTAACATTGGCTAGCTACTTCCAGACACATAATGAGAGAACATCCCACTCTGACCATTTTACTCCCCATAGCAGAGCTGGTTAGACAGTTGTCATGTTATCCAGGGCGTTGGTGACTGTAACTGTGCTGCTGGCAACAATTGAATTACGCTTTGTTGCTGATGTTTACTGACACTGGACATATTCAACTGGTGTTGAGAGTTAAAAAATGTATCAGTTATTCTGTGCTCAGGCACACTAAGACGGGAGTCTTTTGTTGAGAAATGTAGCTCGACAGCTAGCTAGGTAAACAATAAATCCAAATGCATGACGTAACGTTAGTTAGTGAGCCAGCCATCTAATGTTAGCAAGCTAGCTAACAGTACACTAACTTGAACTAAGAATACTTTGTCAAAATTAGAGTGAAGTCTTTTGTTAATACATGTAGCTAGCTAGCTAAACAATGGCCCATAATCACAACTCATGACGTTACTACCCTGCATGAATCTGCAGGTAGCTTACCAGACAGTTTCTATGGCTATAACTAGTCGAGCAAATGTGTCTGAGATACGAAGAATAAGATCATAAACATAACGTTCGCTAGCAACCCAGCGAGCTAATGCTAGCTAGCTAACAGTACACTTGAAATGAAACCACTTCCTGTCAAAATTTGAAATGTGTAATATCTGAAAATGTAGCTAACTAGACTATCTTACCCGTGGTGTGAAATCGGAGTACATAGCCAGAGTGAATTTATCAGCTAGTATGTCTATCAACAGTTGCAGTGACATTCTATTGAAATGTAAACTTGCATGGAGTCTTTTGATAATAAGACTAGGCATCCCGCTAGTGGGACAACTTCCTGTGAAATGGGAGGGCGCGCAATTCAAATAAATCCTACAAATTATGGTTATTAAACATTAGGTACATACAGCATAGCAGCACCCACCGGTGCGTGTAGCAACCAGTAGGTATATTTCACTGGTTACCCCCAAAGCCAATTTTTCTTTTGGCCGCCTCTCCTTCCAGTTCTTTGCTGTGAATGACTGGAACGAACTGCAAAAATCTCTGAAGCTGGAGACTCTTACCTCCCTCACTAGCTTTAAGCACCAGCTGCCAGAGCAGCTCACAGATCACTGCACCTGTACATAGCTCATCGGTAAATAGCCAATCCAATCTACCTCATCCCCATACTGTATTTATTCATGTATCTTGCTCCTTTGCACCCCAGTATCTCTACTTGCACATTCATCTTCTGCACACCCTATCATTCCAGTGTTTAATTGCTATATTGTAATTACTTTGCCACCATGGCCTATTTATTTATTGCCTTACCTCTCTTATCCTACCTCATTTGCACATGCTGTTTATAGATTTTCCTACTGTATTATTGACTGTATGTTTGTTTATTCCATGTGTAACTCTGTGTTGCTGTATGTGTCGAACTGCTATGCTTTATCTTGTCCAGGTCACAGTTGCAAATGAGAACTTGTTCTCAACTAACCTACCTGTTTAAATAAAGGTGTTCTCAACTAGCCTACCTGGTTAAATAAAGGTGAAATAAAATAAAAATAAAATAAACAAGTGTCATATATCGGTTGAAAGCTTAAATTCTTGTTAATCTAACTATACTGTCCGATTTACAGTATGCTTTACAGCGAAAGCATGCCATACGATTGTTTGAGGACGGCGCCCCACATCAACATATTTTTCCTCCGGCACAGGTTTCATAAATACAGAAATCACGATTTAATTTTCAAAAATTAGTGAATATTTAGAGGTTTGTGTGTGCCAATAGGACTCAGTGTTTTTTGATTATTGAAATTGTTTACTTTAAGTTAGTAATTATTCTGTTTTTGTTCCCAGGGAGGAAGTTGAAGGCACCTTGGGAGTGCTTAGGCAAGAGGCCTGAGGCCATACATATACCCGTATAATGTACTCTGTCTATGCACACTAGGTAAGACCTGGGCGGACCACCCCCTGCAATTTAGTTAACGTGCCAGGTGGTGCTAGATAGGTAAGTAGTGGGTAGGTAGGTAAGGTAGGAGAGGGGACTCTTTAACTTCTACTTACTTTGCTTTGGTTCCATCCAGCCCGTTTTCCCCACAATTACCGTGTAAGGAAATAAATTCCCTGTAAACTGCAATATTCTCTGTCTCTGTCATCCTTACCCGCACCTGCAGTCACATACCTCTATCACTCCAACTACAATGTAACGCTCGTCGTCAGTGGAAGGAAGAGTGGACCAAAGCGCAGCGTGGAAAGTGATATTTATTTACAAGAAACACTCAAACAAAAATAACAAATCCCAAAATGAAAGTGAACAGTTCCGTCAGACACAGACACAGACACAGACAATAACACCCCACAAAACCCAACCGGAAAATCACAACTTATATCTGATCCCCAATCAGAGACAACGATAGACAGCTGCCTCTGATTGGGAACCACACTCGGCAAAACAACAAAGAAATAGAAAACATAGATTTTCACACCCGAGTCACACCCTGACCTAACCAAACACAGAGAATAAATAAGGATCTCTAAGGTCAGGGCGTGACATACAGTCCCATAGCTCTTTCACTCCCCGGGGAGTTGAGTGTAGCAGGGTGTTGTGTTCCCTCCTCCAAGAGGCGTAACAGCTAATAGTAAACTTGAAATTAAATTAAAAACGTGTAATATCTGAAAATGTAGCTAGCTAGACTATCTTACCAGAATACATCATGGACGCGTCTCCTATCAAATCAAATGTTATTGGTCACATACACATGGTCAGCAGATGTTATTGGTCACATACACATGGTTAGCAGATGTTATTGGTCACATACACATGGTTAGCAGATGTTATTGGTCACATACACATGGTTAGCAGATGTTATTGGTCACATACACATGGTTAGCAGATGTTATTGGTCACATACACATGGTTAGCAGATGTTATTGGTCACATACACATGGTTAGCAGATGTTAATAATGGGAGTGTAGCGAAATGCTTGTGCTTATTGTTCCAACAGTGCAGTAATATCTAACAAGTAATCGAAAAATTCCCCAACAACTACTTAATGCATACAAATCTAAAGGGGTGAATGAGAATATGTACATATATATAGATTAGCGATGGCCAAGCGGCATAGGCAAGGTACAGTAGATGGTATAAAATACAGTATATACATGTGATATGTGAAATGTAAGATATGTAAACATTAGTAAAGTGGTATTATTTAAAGTGGCAATGTATAAAGTGACTAGTGATCCATTTCTTAAAGTGTCCAGTGATTGGGTCTCAGTCTAGGCAGCAGCCTCTCTGAGTTGGTGATTGCTATTTAGCAGTCTGATGGCCTTCAGATAGAAGCTGTTTTTCAATCTCTCGGTCCCAACTTTGATGCACCTGTCCTGACCTCACCTTCTGGATGATAGCGGTGTGAACAGGCAGTGGCTTCGGTGGTTTTTGTCCTTGATGATCTTTTTGGCCTTCCTGTGACATCTGGTGCTGTAGGTGTCATGGAGGGCAGGTAGTTTGCCTCTGGGGATGCGTTGTGCAGAGAGGTTGTTTTCCTGACACCACACTCTGAGTGCCCTCACCTCCTCCCTGTAGGCTGTCTCGTCGTTGTTGGTGATCAAGTCTACTACTGTAGTGTTGACTGCAAACTTGATCATGAAACAGCGTCTCTGCCACCAGTAAGTACAGGTAGTAGTTTCAATCCCCTCGCACAGTCCCCGCAGCCGGACAATTTTCTTGTGGCTTCTGGAATGAAATGCTGTAGGAATGCTCAAGCGGTGTCGCTCATTCAGCCGACAGAAACTTTCAACTGGTTCTCCCCATTAAGCAACGGGTCGGAGTCAGAGGCCGAGCCTTCTCTGGTCGCCAAGACGCCGAAGCCTCCCACCATTAGCTCTGACAAATTGAAAACACTAGTCATTGGCGACTCCATTAACCATAGTATTAGACTTAAAATGAATCATCCAGTGATCATATACTGTCTACCAGGGGGCAGGGCTACCGACGTTAAGTCTAATCTGAAGATGGTGCTGGCTAAAGCCAAAACTGGCAAGTGTAGCGAGTATAGGGATATTGTTATCCAAGTCAGCACCAACAATGTTTGAATGAAACAGTCAGAGGTCACCAAGAGCAACATAGCTTCAGTGTGTAAATCATCTAGAAAGATGTGTCGGCATCGAGTAATTGTCTCTGGCCCCCTCCCAGTTAGGGGGAGTGATGAGCTCTACAGCAGAGTCTCGCAACTGAATCGCTGGATGAAAACTGTTTTCTGACCCTCCCAAAAGATAGCATTTGTAGATAATTGGACCTCTTTCTGGGACATACCCATCAACAGGACCAAGCCTAGCCTGTTGAGGAGTGACAGACTCCATCCTAGCTGGAGGGGTGCGCTCATCTACAATGAGAAAGGGTGCAGGCCAGTCAGCAGGCTGTTAGCCAGCCTGCCAGTTTAGTGGAGCCTGCCACTAGCACAGTCAGTGTAGTCAGCTCAGCTATGCTCATTGAGACCATGTCTGTGCCTCGATCTAGGTTGGGAAAAACTAAACATGGCGGTGTTCGCCTTAGCAATTTCACTGGAATAAAGACCTCCTCCATTCATGCCATTATTGAAAGAGATTGTGATATCTCACATCTCAAAATAGGGCTACTTAATGTTAGATCCCTCACTTCCAAGGCAGTTAATATTGATGTGATTGGCCTGGCTGAAACATGGCTTAAGCCTGATGAATTTACTGTGTTAACTTCACTAGGGTAGGGGGCACTATTTTCACCTCCGGATGAAAAGCGTGCCCAAAGTAAACTGCCTGCTACTCGGGCACAGAAGATATGCATATAATTGGTAGATTTGGATATAAAACACTATAAAGGTTCCAAAACTGTTAAAATAGTGTCTGTGAAAATAACAGAACTGATTTGGCAGGCGAAAACCTGAGAAAATTCCATCCAGGAAGTAGGATTGTTCTTTGTTTTGTCGTTTTTTATTCAATGCCATTACAGTATCCATTGACTTAGGACTCATATTGCAGTTCCTATGCATTACAATAGATGTCAACAGTCTTTAGAAATTAGGAGGCAGAATTTTCCCTTTGGATAAATAGCGTACCCAATTTCAACTTCCTGCTACTCATGCCAAGAATATAAGATATGCATATTATTCATATATTTGGATAGAAAACTCTCTGCAGTTTCTAAAACTGTTTGATTCATGTCTGTGAGTATAACAAAACTTATGTAGCAGGCAAAACCCCGAGGACTAACTGTTCAGACTTTGTTTTTCCCCCTCTCTGTTCTCTATATTGTCTTTGCCATTGGATATTTAATAGGAACCTATTTTCAGTTCCTACCGCTTCCACTGGCTGTCGCCAGTCTTTGGAATATGGTTGAGGTTATTCCTTTGGGCTATGAAGAAGTAGACCAACTCGGAACTGGGGACATTTTTGTGAGTTGCGCAAGACGTGAAAAGCAGTGCTGGTTACTTTTCTTTCCTGTATTGAATAAAGATTGCCCCGTCTACAATTTAATCGATTATTAACGTTTAAAAATACCTAACGCTGTATTACAAAAGTAGTTTGAAATATTTTGGCATAGTTTATAGGCAACTTTTGAAATATTTTGTAGTGACGTTACGTTTTTGTAAGCTGTTTTTTTCTGGATCAAACGCTCTTTATACATGGACATTTTCAATATATATAGACGGTATTAATCGAACAAAAGGACCAATTGTGATGATTATGGGACATATTGGAGTGCCAGCAAAAGAAGCTCATCAATGGTAATGCATATTTTATATTTTATTTCAACATTTTGTGTAGCGCCTGCTATGCTAGCTCCTTTGTTTACTGCTGGTGCAGATGGCGCAGGCTATCAGATAATAGCTTCTTATGCTTTCGCCGAAAAGCATTTTTAAAATCTGACATGTTGGCTGGATTCACAACGAGTGTAGCTTTAATTGAGTATCTTACATGTGTGATTTAATGAAAGTTTGAATTTTATAGCATTTTATTTGAATCCGGCGCTCTGCACTTCCCCCGGCAATTGGCCAGTTGAGACGCTAGCGTCTCCCCTATCCATAATTAAGGCTTGTATTCTGAAAAATGAGGGAGTAAGAGCAGTCTGAATGAGTGGAACCTGCAGTGTCACAGAGATTTTTCATGCACGCTACCGAGAAAGTGCCTTTCTTGTTTACCTTTTATATTGACAACGTTATTGTCCGGTCGAAATATTATCGATTATTTTGGCTAAAAGCAACCTGAGGATTGAATATAAACATCGTTTACATGTTTCTATGAACTTTACGGATACAATTTGGATTTTTTTGTCTGCCTGTTGTGACTGAGTTTGAGCCTGTGGATTACTGAAGAAAACACACAAACAAAACTGAGGTTTTTAGATATAAAGAGAGACTTTATCGAACAAAACAAACATTTATTGAGTAAATTAATGTCTTCTAAGTGCAACCATATGAAGATTATCAAAGGTAAGTGAATTTTATCTCTGTTTCTGACTTGTGTAACTTTTCTACTTGGCTGGTTACTGTTCGTAATGATTTGTCTGCTGGGCGATGTTCTCAAATAATCGTAAGGTATGCTTTCGCCGTAAAGCTTTTTTGAAATCTGACACCGCGGTTGGATTCACAAGAAGTTCATCTTTAAACCTATGTAAAATACTTGTATGTTTTCAGAATTTTTATAATGAGTATTTCTGTTTTTGAGTTTGGCGCTCTGCTATTTCACTGGATGTTGGCCACATACCTTAGAGAGGTTAACCACCATTTTATTACGTTTGCAATCGCAACAAATAATCTGCTCAGTCCCCAATCAAGGATCAAGGATTTACAAAAAAAACTAAACAAATTTGTCTTCACCTCATGAAAACTACGCAGCCTACTCAATCACTTTTTATAGCTTCTGTTTACAGGCCTCCTGGGCCATATACAGCGTTCCTCACTGAGTTCCCTGAACCTTTTAGTCATGGCAGATAATATTAACTTTTTTTTTAAACTTCAATATTCACATGGAAAAGTCAACAGACCCACTCCAAAAGGCTTTCGGAGCCATCATCAACTCTGTCGGTTTTGTCCAACATGTCTCCGGACGTACTGACTGCCACAGTCATACTCTGGATGTCACGATCGTCGTAAGAAACGGACCAAAGCGCAGCGTGGCGGGAATGCATCATTTTAATGGATAGCGGTAGGAACTGAAAACAGCTTCCTAAGAAATATAATTTCCCAATGAGAACTCAGTGAACAGACAGACCAAAACAACAACAAAATTCTGAACGGTTAGTCCTCTGGGTTTTGCCTGCTACATAAGTTCTGTTATACTCACAGACATGAACAGTTTTAGAAACTTCAGAGTGGTTTCTATCCAAATCGACTAATATTTTGCATATCATATATTCTGGGGATGAGTAGCAGGAAGTGGAATTTGGGAACGCTATTTATCCAAAAGTGAAAATGCTGCCCCCTATCCCGAAAAAGTTAAGACATCAGTCAGGAAGTTAAAATGGGTCTTCCAAATGGACAATGACCCCAAGCATAATTCCACATTTGTGTCAAAATGGCTTAACCTGTTGCGTCGAGCAATCCCGTATCCGGGAGCGTAATTATAGCCTCAAGCTCATTACCATAACGCAACGTTAACTATTCATGAAAATCGCAAATTAAATGAAAGAAATATATTCACTCACAAGCTTAGCCTTTTGTTAACAACACTGTCATCTCAGATTTTCAAAATATGCTTTTCAACCATAGCTACATAAGCATTTGTGTAAGAGTATTGATAGCTAGCATAGCATTAAGCATAGCATTCAGCAGGCAACATTTTTACAAAAACAAGAAAAGCATTCAAATAAAATCATTTACCTTTGTTGAAGAACTTCAGCTGTTTTCAATGAGGAGACTCTCAGTTAGATAGCAAATGTTCAGTTTTTCCAAAAAGATTATTTGTGTAAGAGAAATCGCTCTGTTTTGTTCAACACGTTTGGCTAAGAAAAAACCCAGAAATTTCAGTCATTACAACGCCAAACTTTTTCCCAAATTAACTCCATAATATCGACAGAAACATGGCAAACGTTGTTTAGAATCAATCCTCAAGGTGTTTTTCACATATCTATTCGATGATAAGTCATTCGTGGCAGTTTGGTTTCTCCTCGGAAGCAAATGGTAAAATACACGCAGCTGGAGATTGCGCAATAATTGCAACGGAGGACACCAAGCGGACCACCTGGTAAATGTAGTCTCTTATGGTCAATATTCCAATGATATGCCTACAAATATGTCACAATGCTGCAGACACCTTGGGGAAACGACAGAAAGTGTAGGCTCATTCCTTGCGCATTCACAGCCATATAAGGAGACATTGGAACAAAGCGCATTCAAAATCTGGGGCATTTCCTGTTTGAAATGTCATCTTGGTTTCGCCTGTAGCATCAGTTCTGTGGCACTCACAGATAATATCTTTGCAGATTTGGAAACGTCAGAGTGTTTTCTTTCCAACGCTGTCAATTACATGCATAGTCGTGCATCTTTTCGTGACAAAATATCTTGTTTAAAACGGGAACGATTTTTTTATCCAAAAATTAAAAGAGCGCCTCCTATATCGAAGAAGTTAAGGACAACAAAGTCAAGTTATTGGAGTGGCCATCACAAAGCCCTGACCTCAAACCTATAGAAAATTTGTGGGCAGAACTGAAAAATCTTGTGCGAGCAAAGAGGCCTGCAAACCTGACTCAGTTACACCAGCTCTGTCAGGAGGACTGGGCCAAAATTGACCCAACATATTGTGGGAAGCTTGTGGAAGGCTACCCGAAACATTTGACCCAAGTTAAACCATTTTAAAGGCAATGTAACCAAATACTAATTGAGTTCATGTAAACCACTGACCAACTGGGAATGTGATGAAAGAAATATAAGTTGAAATAAATAATTCATTCTACTATTATTCTGACATTTAACATTCTTAAAATAAAGTGGTGATCCTAACTGACCTAAAACAGGGAATTTTTACGAAGATTAAATGGCAGGAATTGTGAAAAACTGAGTTTAAATGTATTTGGCTAAGGTGTATGTAAACTTCTGACTTCAACTGTATATAATAACACCTTGTGTAACGTCGTTCTTCGTTTGTAGGAAGAGAGTCGGACCGAAATGCAGCGTAGTGGTTACTCATGACTTTAATAGAAAAAGTGACACATGAAATAACGATACAAAATACAAAACAACAAACGGAACGTGAAACCTAATTACAGCCTATCTGGTGAAACTACACAGAGACAGGAACAATCACCCACGAAATACAAAGCGAAACCAGGCTACCTAAATGTGGTTCCCAATCAGAGACAACGAGAATCACCTGACTCTGATTGAGAACCGCCTCAGGCAGCAAAGCCTATACAACACCCCTAATCAGCCGCGATCCCACATACTACAAACCCCAATACGAACATACAATATAACATAAACCCATGTCACACCCTGGCCTGATCAAATAATTAAAGAAAACACAAAATACTAAGACCAAGGCGTGAGACCTTGTGCTAGTGGTCCGAGAATATGATGGGCATTGTTTGACGGAACCCCTAGATAAACTCAGCTCTAACAGAACTGGAAATCCAAACTCCGCTCACACAGAACAAACAATTTTTGGGGAGTATGGCTAGATGGTACACTGTCCTTCTCTCAGCACATATCAAAGCTGCAGGCTAAGGTTATATCTAGACTTGGTTTCCTCTATCGTAATCACTCCTCTTTTACCACAGCTGCCAAACTAACCCTGATTCAGATGACCATCCTACCCATGTTAGATTACAGAGACGTAATTCATAGATCGGGAGGTAAGGGTGCTCTCGAGCGACTAGACGTTCTTTGTTTTCGGCCATCAGATTTGCCACCAATGCTCCTTATAGGTGTCACGCCCAGGTCGAAGTATTTTGTGTTTATCTTTATGTATTGGGTCAGGCCAGGGTGTGGCATGGGGTTTTTGTATTGTGGTGTGTTTTGTCTTGGGGTTTTGTGTATGTAGTGGGATTGTAGCTTAGTGGGGTGTTCTAGGTAAGTCTATGGCTGTCTGAAGTGGTTCTCAATCAGAGGCAGGTGTTTATCGTTGTCTCTGATTGGGAACCATATTTAGGCAGCCATATTCTTTGGTTGTGTTGTGGGTGATTGTCCTTAGTGTCCTGATGTCCTTGTTCTGTGTTAGTTGACACAAGTATAGGCTGTTTTGGTTTTCGTTACGTTTATTGTTTTGTAGTGTTTGTGTTTTTTCGTGTCTACGTTGTTTATTAAACATGGATCGCAATCTACACGCTGCAGTTTGGTCCGACTCTCCTTCACCACATGAAAACCGTAACAATAGGACACATCACTACACTTTGTACCACTGTATACTGGTCATCTCAGTATTCCTGTCACAAGACCAACTGGTTGATGCTTTTTATAAAACCCTCTTAGGCCTCACTCCCCCCTATCTGAGATATCTACTGCAGCCCTCATCCTCCACATACAGCACCCGTTCTGCCAGTCACATTCTGTTGAAGGCCCCCAAAGCACAATCATCCCTAGGTCGCTCCTCTTTTCAGTTCGCTGCAGCTAGCGACTGGAACGAGCTGCAACAAACACTCAAACTGGACAGTTTTATCGCCATATTTTCATTCAAAGACAATCATGGACACTCTTACTTACAGTTGTGGCTGCTTCGCGTGATGTATTGTTGTCTCTACCTTCTTTCCCTTTGTGCTGTTGTCTGTGCACAAAAATGTTTGTACCAAGTTTTGTGCTGCTGCCATGTTGTGTTGCTACCATGCTGCATTTTACGTGTTGCTGTCATGCTATGTTGTTGTCTTAGGTCTCTCTTTATGTAGTGTAGTGGTGTCTCTCTTGTCATGATGTGTGTTTTGTCCTATATACGCATTTGATATTTTTATCCCAGCCCCCACAGAAGGCCTTTTGCCTTCCGGTAGGCCTTCATTTTTAAAAAACTATTTGTTATTAAAGCGGCAGCTGTTCCCTTTAGCTTTAGTGCGAATGTTGCTTGTAATCCATGGCTTCTGGTTGGGGTATGTATGTACAGTCATTGTGGGGACGACTTCCTCGATGCACTTACAGATAAAGCCTGTGACTGGTGTGGTGTACTCCAATGCCATTGGAAGAATCCCGGAACATGTTACAGTCTGTGATAGCAAAACAGTCCTGTAATTTAATATCTGCTTCATCTGACCACTTTTTTATAGACCGAGTCACTGGTGCTTCCTGCTTTAATTTTTGCTTGTAAGCAGGAATCAGGAGGATAGAGTTGTGGTCGAATTTACCAAATGGAGGGCGAGGGTGAGCTAAGTACGCATCTCTGTGTGTGGAGTACAGGTGATCTAGGATTTTTTCCCTCTGGTTGCACATTTAACATGCTGATAGAAATTAGGTAGAACTGATTTAAGTTTCCCTGCAATAAAGTATCTGGCCACTAGGAGTGCTGCCTCTGGGTGAGTGGATTCATGTTTGCTTATTTCCTTATACAGCTGACTGAGTGTGTTCTTTGTGCCAGCATTTGTCTGTGGTGGTAAATCAACAGCCATGAAAAGTATAACTGAAATCTCTCTAGGCAAGTAATGTGGCCTGCAATTTATCACAATATACTCTACTTCAGGCCAGCAAAATCTAGAGACTTCCTCATATTTTGTGCACCAGTTGTTGATTACAAATATTTACAGACTACCCCCGCTCGTCTTACAGTGCTGTTCTATCTTGCCGGTGCAGGATATATCCCGCTAGCTGAAAATCCATGTCATCATTCAGCCACGATTCCGTGAAACAGTTTTTGATGTCCCGTTGGTAGGATATTCGTGATCGTACCTTGTCTAATTTATTGTCCAGTGATTGCACGTTGGCGAGTAATATTGAAGGTAATGGCAGCTTTCCCACTCGCCTTCTGCGGGTCCTCACGAGGCATCCCGCTCTGTGTCCCCTGTACCTGCGTTTCTTCCTCTTGCAAATAACACCTGTCGGGTGTTTGGAGAATGTCCTGTGAGTCTTACTTGTTGAAGAAAAAAATATTTGTCTAATCCGAGGTGAGTGATCGCTGTCCTGATATCCAGAAGCTCTTTGTCTAATCCGAAGTGAGTGATCACTGTCCTGATATCCAGAAGCTCTTCATCTAATCCGAGGTGAGTGATCGCTGTCCTGATATCCAGAAGCTCTTTGTCTAATCCAAGGTGAGTGATCACTGTCCTGATATCCAGAAGCTCTTTGTCTAATCCGAGGTGAGTGATCGCTGTCCTGATATCCAGAAGCTCTTTGTCTAATCCGAGGTGAGTGATCGCTGTCCTGATATCCAGAAGCTCTTTGTCTAATCCAAGGTGAGTGATCGCTGTCCTGATATCCAGAAGCTCTTTGTCTAATCCGAGGTGAGTGATCGCTGTCCTGATATCCAGAAGCTCTTTGTCTAATCCGAGGTGAGTGATCGCTGTCCTGATATCCAGAAGCTCTTTGTCTAATCCAAGGTGAGTGATCGCTGTCCTGATATCCAGAAGCTCTTTGTCTAATCCGAGGTGAGTGATCGCTGTCCTGATATCCAGAAGCTCTTTGTCTAATCCAAGGTGAGTGATCGCTGTCCTGATATCCAGAAGCTCTTTGTCTAATGCAAGGTGAGTGATCGCTGTCCTGATATCCAGAAGCTCTTTATCTAATGCAAGGTGAGTGATCGCTGTCCTGATATCCAGAAGCTCTTTGTCTAATGCAAGGTGAGTGATCGCTGTCCTGATATCCAGAAGCTCTTCATCTAATCCGAGGTGAGTGATCGCTGTCCTGATATCCAGAAGCTCTTCATCTAATCCGAGGTGAGTGATCGCTGTCCTGATATCCAGAAGCTCTTTGTCTAATCCGAGGTGAGTGATCGCTGTCCTGAAATCCAGAAGCTCTTTTTTGCCGTAAGATACATTTGCAGAAACATTATGTACAAAATAAGTTACAAATAACGCTGAAAAAAACGAATAATAGCACCATTGGTTGTGCGCCCGTAAAACTGCTGCCATTTATTCTTCCAGCGCCATTTTTTCTATATGTTTCCATAGTTTTGATGTCTTCAATATTATTCTACAATGTAGAAAATATAAAAATAAAGAAAAACCTTGGAATGAGTAGGTGTGTCAACACTTTTGACTCGTACTGTACATACAGTGCATTCGATAGTATTCAGACCCCTTCACTATTTCCACATTTATTACATTTATTACCTTTTGCACACAATGTATATAGACTTTTTCTACTGTGTTATTGACTTGTTAATTGTTTACTCCAAGTGTAACTCTGTGTTGTCTGTTCACATTGCTATGCTTTCTCTTGGCCAGGTTGCAGTTGTAAATGAGAACTTGTTCTCAACTAGCCTACCTGGTTAAATAAAGGTGTTCTCAACTAGCCTACCTGGTTAAATAAAGGTGTTCTCAACAAGCCTACCTGGTTAAATAAAGGTGAAATTAAAAAATTTAAAATAAAACATTACAGCTTTATTCTAAAATGGCTTAAATAGTTTTTCCCCTCATCAATCTACCCACAATACCCATAATTACAAAGCACAAACTGTTTATTAGACATTTTTGAAAATTAAAAAATATTTAATGCATTCAGACACTTCACTCAGTACTTTGTTGAAGCACATTTGGCAGTGATTACATATTTTAGTCTTCTTGGGTATGTCGCTACAAGCTTGTCACACCTGTATTTTGGGTAGTTATAGTTATATGTAGTTATAACAGTTGGAAAAACAACTGGAACAGCAGTTGGTATGTAGTTTTGTAGATGTTAAAACAGTTGAAATGGAGTTACGTAGCTCGTAGAACATTTGGTATAACAGTTGGCTATTTCAGTTGGATTGTAGTTATGTATCTAAGTGGTATAAATTATGTAGTTGGTATAACAGATGGTTTGTAGTTATGTAGTTGGTATAATAGTTGGTATGTAGTTAGCATTTGGTAGAATAGTTGGTATATTAGTTGGTATGTAGTTGATATAATAGTTGGTATATAGTTATGTAGTTGGTATAATAGTTGGTATGTGGTTATGTAGTTGGTATAACAGTTGGTATGTAGTTATATAGTTGGTATAACAGATGGTTTGTCGTTATGTAGTTGGTATAACAGTTGGTATGTGGTTATGTAGTTGGTATAATAGTTGGTATGTAGTTATGTAGTTGGTATAATAGTTGGTATGTAGTTGGTATAATAATTGGTATAATAGTGTGTATGTAGTTATGTAGTTGGTATAATAGTTGGTATGTAGGTGGTGTAATAGTTGGTATGTAGTTGGTATAACAGTTGGTACGTAGTTATGTAGTTGGTATAACTGTTGGTCTGTAGTTTGTATAACAGTTGGTATATCAGTTTGTATAACAGTTGGTATGTAGTTATGTAGTTGGTATAACAGTTGGTATGTAGTTATGTAGTTGTGTAGTTGGTATAACAGTTGGTATGTAGTTATGTAGTTGGTATACCAGTTGGTATGTAGTTATGTAGTTGGTATATCATTTGGTATGTAGTTATGTAGTTGGCATATATTTATGTAATTGGTTAATATCTGATATAAAACTTGGTATATAGTTTGTACAACAGTTGCTATATATATATGATATATATATCACATTTACATAAGTATTCAGACTCCTTACTCAATTCTTTGTTCAAGCAACTTTGGCAGCAATTACAGCCTAGAGTCTTCTTGGGTATGACGCTGCTTGGCACACCTGTACTGAGGTTCTCCCATTCTTCTCTGCAGATCCTCTCATGCTCTGTCAGGTTGGATGATGAGCGTCGTTGCAAAGCTATTTTCAGGTCTCTCCAGAGACGTTCTATCAGGTTCATGTCCGAGCTATGGCTGGGTCACTCAAGGACATTCAGAAACGTGTCCCAAAAGCCACTCACACGTTGTCTTTGCTATGTGCTTGGGGTCGTTGTCCTGCTGGAAGGTGAACCGTCGCACCATTCTGAGGTTCTAATCGCTCTGGAGTAGGTTTTCATCAAGGATCTCTCTGTACTTTGCTCCGTTCATCTTTCCCTCGATCCTGATTAGTCTCCCAGTCCCTCCCATTGAAAAACATCCCCACACTATGATTCTGCCACCACCATGCTTCACCATAGGGATTGTGCCAGGTTTCCTCCAGAAGTGATTTTTCGCATTCAAGCCAAAGAGTTCAATCTTGATTTCATCAGACCAGAGAATCTTGTTTCTCATGGTCTGAGAGTCCTTTAGTTGCCTTTTGGCAAACTCCAAGCGGGATGTCATGTGCCTTTTACTGAGGAGTGGCTTCTGTCTGGCCACTCTACCATAAAGACCCAATTGGTGAAGTGCTGCAGGGATGGCTGTCCTTCTGGAAGGTTCTCCCATCTCCACAGAGGAACTCTGGAGCTCTGTCAGAGTGACCATTGGGTTCTTGGTCACCTCTCTGACCATGGCCCTTCTCCCCCGATTGCTCAGTTTGGCCGGTCGGACAGCTCTAAGAAGAGCCTTTCTGCTTACAAACTTCTTCCATTTAATAATGATGGAGGCCACTGTGTTCTTGGGGACCTTCAATGCTGCAGAAATGTTTTGGTACCCTTCCCCAGATCTGTGCCTCGATACAATCCTGTCTCTGAGCTCTACAGACAATTCCTTCAACTTCATGGCTTGGTTTTTGCTCTGACATGCACTGTCAACTGTGGGACCTTACATAGACAGATGTGTGCCTTTCCAAATCATGTCCAATCAATTGAATTGACCATATGTGGACTCCAATCAAGTTGTAAAAACATCTCAAGGATGATCAATGGAACCATAGCTTAATTTTGAGTCTCATAGCAAAGGGTCTGAAATGTTATGTAAATAAGGTATTTGTTTCTTTTACTTGTAATACTTTTTTTTAAACAACTGGTATAATAGTTGCTATGCAGTTTTGTAGTTGGTATAACAGTTGGTATGTAGTTATATAGCTAGTTGGTATAATAGTTGGTATGTAGTTATATAGCTAGTTGGTATATCAGTTGGTATGTAGTTATATAGCTAGTTGGTATAACAGTTGGTATGTAGTTATATAGCTAGTTGGTAAGACAGTTGGTATGTAGTTATATAGCTAGTTGGTATAACAGTTGGTATGTAGTTATATAGCTAGTTGGTATAACAGTTGGTATGTAGTTATATAGCTAGTTGGTAAGACAGTTGGTATGTAGTTATATAGCTAGTTGGTATAACAGTTGGTATGTAGTTATATAGCTAGTTGGTAAGACAGTTGGTATGTAGTTATATAGCTAGCTGGTAAGACAGTTGGTATGTAGTTATATAGCTCGCTGGTAAGACAGTTGGTATGTAGTTATATAGCTAGTTGGTATAATAGTTGGTATGTAGTTATATAGCTAGTTGGTAAGACAGTTGGTATGTAGTTATATAGCTAGCTGGTAAGACAGTTGGTATGTAGTTATATAGCTAGTTGGTAAGACAGTTGGTATGTAGTTATATAGCTAGTTGGTATAACAGTTGGTATGTAGTTATATAGCTAGTTGGTAAGACAGTTGGTATGTAGTTATATAGCTAGTTGGTAAGACAGTTGGTATGTAGTTATATAGCTAGTTGGTATAACAGTTGGTATGTAGTTATATAGCTAGTTGGTAAGACAGTTGGTATGTAGTTATATAGCTAGTTGGTATAACAGTTGGTATGTAGTTATATAGCTAGTTGGTAAGACAGTTGGTATGTAGTTATATAGCTAGTTTGTATAACAGTTGGTATGTAGTTATGTAGTTTGTATAACAGTTGGTATGTAGTTGGTAGTTGGTATAACAGTTGGTCTGTAGTTATGTAATTGGTATAATAGTTGGTTTAACAGTTGTTATGTAGATCTGTAGTTAGTATTGTGCTACCAAACCCCAAGGTAGACACAACCACAAACTATGGAGGAATAAATGTCTTGCTTAGGGGCACAATGGCAGAAGGTGGTACCTAGAATCTGCCACCAGCAGTCTTAAAGCTAGTCTTTATTTACCTGGGCTGACATGCTACCCTTTTAATGGACCTCGGGACATTTTGTTTGGTCCTTTCTGAATAACTGATTTTTGTAGAGCCCATTTTACTGACAAAAAAAAAACAACAGAGGATGTTTGTATAAACATGTTGAATCAACATGATTTAAAGCTGATTGGGTTTGCAAAAAGTCATCAATGCAAGGTAATTTCGTCTTTTTTCACGCAACTGTTAACCTCGTACAATGACATTGTGAAATATTTGGTTGATTTCACGTTTGAATTCACATTAGTTGACAACTTAACCAAGTGTAAATAAAAACTATATGTTGAACTGACGTCTGTGCCCAGTGGGGTTTTATATAAATGTGTTATTTGGGCCGATTTAACCAGGACATTCCCAATTTCCCATGAAGCCCTTTAATATTCCATCAACAGGCAGTAGATCCATGACTTGTCTAATGGATGATGTCTGATCAATTTCAATTTGATCAAATTAATTTAATCTTAGCATTATTATTTATGAAAATGCGTAAAAAGTTTTAAATCTGCAACCAACAAATCAATTCAACTTGGACCGGCTGTTGCGTGTCTGTTGGCGTCTGAGTGGGAGCAAGCAGATCGGCCTTTTTCTGCACTCTTTTGTTAATTATCGCAGCTGGCACGTGTCTGGTCTGAAAGAACTGAATGGGGCAGTAATTAAATTAATAATGAACAACAATAACTCTGTTAATGATGTAGACAAACGGTTAGTGATACCAATAGTTTGTTGTTAATGAAGTAGACAAATATTCATGATACCAGTAGCTTGTAGCCCGGATGTTATCGTCGATGTCTGGTGTTCTCCCGTATGTAGCGTCGTTATTGTTTGTAATTGTATTGTGTTACTTTTCATTTTTTACTTTAGTTTACTTAGTAAATATTTTTTTTAAATCTATTTATTGAACTGCATTGTTGGTTAAGGGCTTGTAAGTGAGCATTTCACTGTAAGGTATTCGGTGCATGTGACAAATGCAATATCATTTTATTTTCTTGTATTTATTTGATTAAAGGGAGATCCCTGGTCTCCGCGATTACTTCAGAGCCCTCAGATACATTACTGTCACAAGGCCGTGACGGGTTGGCTGCCCATGCTTATTGGCAGCTCCTTATAACGACTACATGACGGCATTAAGGTCATGAGACGATAACTGAGGGGTAGCCTATGGGTGAGGGGTAAGGGTGAGGGTGCTGGTGAAGGGTGAGGGTATGCTGCTAGTAGGGTTTGGAGTTTCAATAGGCCTAGCTAGCCTGGATGAGGGTCAGGAACCAAGACATATTTTCATGGTTTGGACTAAATCTAAGGCACTTTGATAACTAAAGATTCATCTAGGCCTACTGCATTGTTGAGGGAGCGAGCACATACTCATTTCGCTGCACCTGTTAATTAAAGCTGCTCTAAACTGTGTAGCCTTTGATTTGATTTCTTAATTCAAATAATAAAACATCCCAAATACAAATAAAAAGAATAATCTTCACTACTAATGAGACATTTTTCTATGTAGGCCTATGTGTTTATATTTGGTCTGGTGGTATGTGTAAATAATGAATGGCTTATATCGTTACACTAGGCCTACAGCCTAATATAAGAAACTCTGGCTGAACGGCTCTGGCCTTGCAGCAACAGGCTTCATTTAAATACTGAACACCTGTTTCCTGCTCCACTCCTAGCACCCTGTGAAATGAATTTAGTGAAATGTGTAAATTAACCAAACATTGCCTCTAAATGACCCCCCTAATATCCCATCACTGGGCTTTGCAGGTCAGGCTAGGATGTTGTCATGGCGGATTGTTATGTTGCGTTATAGCCAGGCTTTTTCATGGATGGTTGTTATGTTGCGTTATAGCCAGGCTTTTTCATGGATGGTTGTTATGTATCCTTAATTAAAGCCAGGCTTTTTCATGGATGGTTGTTATGTTGCGTTATAGCCAGGCTTTTTTCATGGATGGTTGTTATGTTGCGTTATAGCCAGGCTTTTTTCATGGATGGTTGTTATGTTGCGTTATAGCCAGGCTTTTTTCATGGATGGTTGTTATGTTGCGTTATAGCCAGGCTTTTTTCATGGATGGTTGTTATGTTTCCTAATAATAACTTACACTCTGACCAAGACTCTTGGGCTGGCGCTGCATGCGGTGCAAAGGTAGCCTAATGGACTCTTGTGGCCATATGAACCCGGTGTCTGACTTAGTTTACAACTTGGGCATAACAGTCCACAGCACAACACAGTCCTCAACACGCCGTTCAATACAACACATTAATATACAATATATAGGCCTACAAAGGCGTTTATACATCGTTAAATATAGCCTACCCTACAAATGATTCATTTAAAATATATTCTTCAATCTGTATTTTGTTTATTGGATTGTATTGCTGTCTGTTTTGACCTATTTCTAGCATAGTAATTATACTTGTATGGTAGGCTTATTGTATGGTAATGTGTAGTTCCCGCTAGTGTTGATATTGTTGATGGACCAAATTTTTAACCTATTGCTGATATAATTTTATCCTGATTTAACCATGAAAAATGTATATGTTTAAAGGTGGATTAATTTGTGGGCTACTGTCTCTGTCACCTGAAAACAAAATATGCCTAAATAAATGAATAAATAAATTCAGCATAGTTAAATAAACTTGCCTAGTTACATTTAAAAAACCGTAAAAAGTAATAACACATACCCATATCATGTGAAGCATTTCCAGGCTTCCTTAATAACTTCACTTCCCTGCTGGAAACTGAAACAATCTCGTTCCAGTCTGAAACGGCAGTTGGCCCCTCCTATTTAGATATAAAAAGGGAAGAAGACAGGAGAAAGGATGTCGAGATGAAACCATGTGGCATTTCTATTTTTTTATATATATATTTGAAATGGGACAGATACAAGCAAGTTGACATATTGACAAAACTAAGCCTGCTCCAAAGCCTGCAAAAATATGGTTAAACTGTATTTATAAACATAACATTTGTGTTGAAAAATGTTCAGCTCGGCCTATAGGCTTTTACCAAGTGTTTTCCACTAAACCAATCTATTTGATTAGTGTTCTGTAAATGTTTCGTTCACGTGAGGATTTCGATTAAATTCCAGTCCCAATGGAAGGAAGCATAGAGGTTTTAGCAACAAAACAACTCAAGAATTGAAAGACAGAGTTCATAATAGTATCTCATCTCAGTGAGAACATTAAGACGCTTTCAACAGGATCTTTATCACTCTCCAATAAAATTGGTGATATTTTCTTTCAAGTAATGTTGACCCTTAAAATTAAAGTTCTTAAAATTTAACTTTAATGCCTAAAGTAAGGGTATTTAGTATATTTATCAAAAATAGTATCGGCTAGTATATTTATCATGAATAGTATAGCCTAGTATATTTATCAAGAGAGTAGAGACTAGTATATTTATTATATAGTAGGCCTGTAGGTTAGTATATGTATCATTCAATGGTTGTAAATGTATTAATGTCAGACGGAATTGATCGTTTATGAGATGATTATGAGATGATTTACGGTTCAACCTCAATGTGATGTTGATAGACATGGTTAACTGTATTCGCCGATATATAATACGCTGTAATAGTTATTATAGTATAACCTAGTAGTATAGTGTTATAGTAGTTTATTATTACAGTAGGCGATATGTTATGAGTTGAGCCTTTATGTGTGACTGTTCATTTTTCTGCCGCTGAGATTCTGAGAGTTGGAGCTCATGTCTCTCCGAGCCTTGCGAAGCAGCAGATGGAGCCGGTCCATGCTCGATCTCACTGCGCATCTGGCGCTGCGCTTCCCGCCCTGTCGGTGAGGCTGCTCCAGGAGCTAAGCCCTATTAGCACCGTCTACTACGCAACTGGTGCCTCGCGCACACACAGCGCGCTCTGCCGGGTGGAAAACTTAATCCTCACATGCGACAACTGGCCTTCAATCGCGCGGAGGTTTCATCAAGCCTCGAGGCAAAACAATCGAATTACTTAATTTGCTCATGGACATGAGGGCCTTGAGATCTTTATATATATATATTTTATTAAACCTTGCATAATGTGTGCGTTTCATTATCTTGTTTTGTGGTTGTAAATTCTCATTTGATTACGATATATTTTAGAAGAGATGTAGAATAATATTGTTGAGATGAGAGAGTGTTGTGGTGGTTATTCAACGATAGGCCTGAGACCTGCAGGAACAGATGGATAAATAGTTTGCTAATTCAAGACTAAGAGTCAATAGCGGCGTCGAACTGGCCTGCCTATCTGTCGGTCTGTCTGTAGCAGCGTCTGTGGTGACTAGATATTATAATGACACAGTCTGCACTCTGCAGATTAATATAACGTCGTTACAGTTTAAACAATAACCGGTTGTTTCAGTTAAACATTGATTAACATGTCCATGTTCCTGTTGGGCAGCCGTTTTCGATAGTGGAGTGGGCGGATGAGTTTAGGGGTCTAGACGCTCCCGGAGTAATTGCGATAATTTGGGTTAAATAATTAGGCTTTGGGCTTTAAAACACTTTAAAAGCACCGTCCTGCCCTCACGTTGACTCACGTTCTGTTCTCCCTCCCTCCATCCCTCCCTCTGTGTGTGTGTGCGTGTTGGTGTGTCTGAATGTGTTATATCTGACAGACTGCTAGAGTAGTTCAGTACTGAGGCAGACAGAGAGAGCTGCAGGGCCTGACCGGAAGCACAGCCTTCTTCTGTCGTTTCACATTTCTATTTTCCTCTCTTCCCTCCCGAGCCGGCAGGCCCTTGCTCTCAATCCCTCTCTCTCTCTACCCGCCTAACCAGCTCAGGACCACCCTGTGGGCACGCGGCCAGGTGAGTGCGGGTGGTTCGGATCATCATACTGACCGCCGTGTCTCACGCTGATTTCCCGTTCCCGTTCCAGTGTCGCCAGCTGACCTCCATGCACGCCCCGCCTGTCACACAATGGAGTCAGGGTCTTGTAGCGGTCTGCTCGAGGGCAACATGGCAGAGGCAGAGGACACTTCCTCTCAGCGCGTGAGCACGGGTTGAAGCGGCTCGATCCAAACCGACAAAAGAGACTGAGTTTGTGTCGCCGTTTCCCTCACGAGCTGCAACCCTATCGCCCTTCTGCATGAGCGCAGAGCAGAAACACACACACAAACTTCTCCTGGTAATATCACAAAGCCTCTACAATTGACTGTGAAACGACATTTGTTTTGCCTATAAATGTACGTTATAAATGTCCAAGATCCATTCACGACATAAAATAAAAGCAATGAGGTTTATTTCTCAAAGAAAATCCAGTGCTGTTAGCAGAAATGATTCCCTGATTATTCTCTTCCTCCCTGGTATACACTCATTGCATAGCCTAATTTTCGATCAAAACAAAATATTGTCGCTTAATTCCAAATACATCTGGAGCAGACGTTACTGTTTAATATGGGGTGCATTTGATTTAAAAACAAACATAATATAATACTAGTAATAATAATAATAAAAGGCAATACATAAGTCTATAATAATATATAATAATGATATTAATTACACAACAATAACGATAATAATTAAAATAAAACAATAAGAATAATAATTATAATGGTAGTAGTAGTAGTAATAATAATTAGCTTATTAATTAATAGAGACTTGTTGACCGGGCACGGCTCTGTTTGAAAAAACAAAATAGCCTACATCAAATTACATTAAGTTCAATAGATGAGAAAAAAATATTCTAAAACGAAAAAACATGTTTATTTAATAATTATAGCCTATATAAATAAACGTGGGGATGTTTTGAAATCAACTTACATTTTTGTTGAAAATCCGACTAGTTTTGTAATAGCCTAGGTTTAAGCCATGTGGGTAAAACGAAGAAAGCAAACCGTCTGAAAATACAATAAAGAAAATGTCCACAAAAATGGTAAAACATTTTGAAAGTGTCGGTTCCTTATTAGGGAAGATACAATATTTATTCCTTGTCTCCTGGGATGGAAACAGCTAGCTCTTCTATTGTCCTCCATCCATTCCTCAGTGCTGATGCTTATTTTTCTAACTATATTATCAGGGGACCACCGACGACATCACAACAGAAATACCCTGCAAGTACAAAATCTGTGCGCCAGCCGGTGTGATGGTACAGAGGGAAAACGCTCGTGTTCCACCAGCTATCCGCGGCTCCGTGCAGGGACTTTTTCCACTTCTCTCGGTTTGGGGATTTTAACGGAAAGCATTTGTTCGATCAGGAGGGAAAGCTGGTTAGCGGAGCAACACCATGTCAGCCACGTTCCCCGGTTTGGTCCATGATGCCGAGGTATTTATTTATTATCACTCTTCATTATCAATAATATTTAGGAATATAATCTACCTGTTATAGTAATCACACATGTTTGATACATGCAGATTTAAAGTTATAGTAATCACATCTGTTTGTTTGATACATGCAGATTTAAAGTAAAATCGTTGTGATGCGTCCCCAGAAAGCAAAGCTTCCCTGGGTAATGGGAGAAGACTGGCTACGGAAAACTGGAGTAATGTTTTTTATTTGTGTGAAAAGTGAGGGAATAAAATGAGGGAGGCAGATGAAGCTTGTGTGTGTAAACCGGTAACGGGTGTGATTATAACATTTAGGGCGGAACACTGGTGGCTCACTCTACTTACCTGCCACCCAGCGCGCGTTCAGAGCTGAGACCCAAATAATAATAGAACAGCACGCGCTCTAAAACGCTGCACTGAAAATGACAGATACCGTGTACAACGCACACACACACTGAAGGCTTGTGCTGCTGTGCGTACCCCTCCCAGGCTCATGGAATCACATTTTCTTCGTGTTTTTTCTAAGAGCTTTGAGTGTTTGAGTTTGAGGTGTTAAAAGAGAGAGAGTGGTAAAAGAGAGAGAGATGGTAAATGAAATGACACCGCTGATATGTTCCTTTATTCCTCTCAGATACGTCATGACGGGTCCAACAGTTACCGTCTGATGCAGCTTGGTTGCCTTGAGAGCGTCGCCAACTCCTCCGTGGCTTACAGCTCGTCCTCGCCGCTCACAGCCTACCCCGCGGCGGCTACAGAGTTTGCCTCGCCCTACTTCTCCACCAACCACCAGTACACCCCCCTGCACCACCAGTCCTTCCACTATGACTTCCAGCACTCCCACCCAGCCGTGGGCCCAGAGGCGTACGGCCTCAACTCTCTCCACTCCGGGCAGTACTACCAGCAGATTCACCACGCGACCCACGGAGACACAGACTTCATCAACCTGCACAGCGCCCGTGCACTTAAGTCGTCGTGCCTGGACGAGCAGCAGCGGCGCGAGCTGGGCTGCCTGGACGCCTACCGGCGCCATGACCTGTCTTTGATGACGTCACACGGTGGGCAGTACGGCATGCACCACGACCAGAGGCTGCTGCCTGCAGCCGGTCTGGGGCTCCCTCCCCCCGGGGCGGACGACCTGCAGGTACCCCCTCTTCTCTCTCCTCTCCTCCACTGTTGTCATTCTGATCAAACACCAACAATTCACACAACAGCCATACTGGCTATAGTGCACCACAAAGTTTAATTTCAGACCCTAAATACTAAACCCTAGCCCCTATTTCCTAAAGCCTAGCCACTATCTCCTAAACCCTATTTCTCAACTCCTAAACCCTAACTCTTGTCACTCTCAGAGTCCGTCTGTCTGTCTGTCCCGTTCCAAACATAGAGACCCGAGGGTATCTCTGCTCTCTCACGCTCTACAGAACTTCAGTTATTCTGAGTAGGACGAGGAGGGTTCAGTCAGAATAAAAACAGAATATTCCATGACTGAATATGACATTAGGCTGATATTACATTAGATGGAGAGGAATTAAAATATGAAGTCATCTAGAATAAAACTGAATCGAATATACTCTGCATTAAAACAGTTAATGTGAGACATTCACTCCCATTATGCAGTCTCTATTTTACTCAAAATGCACGTGACCTATATTTTACATATTATTTTCGATGTAAAGAAATGGTGTGTGTGTGTCCGGCTGGTGAGGCGGTGAAAAGACGCTGGTTCTCTCTTCTCTTCTGAAAGCGGATTAAGGGATTGGGGTTCAGGGCACAATGGGCTGCTCGGGCACGGTAAAGCACCGTAGTTTATCCAATTACCGTTTTAATGTCAATCAACGTGTTCTTTATGCAGCGACATCTGAGCCGCGGCTCTGGTTAAACACACTGCTGCACCAGACAGAACAACCTCCAGTTAAACACACTGCTGCACCAGACAGAACAACCTCCAGTTAAACACTGTGCACGAGACAGAACAACCTCCAGTTAAACACACTGCTGCACCAGACAGAACAACCTCCAGTTAAACGCTGTGCACCAGACAGAACAACCTCCAGTTAAACTCACTGCTGCACCAGACAGAACAACCTCCAGTTAAACGCTGTGCACGAGACAAAAATATCTCGTTTTAAACACGTTGCATCATTCCTTTATCGCGTTGTTCATTTCTCAATTTTACAACCAGACTGGTAAGATACCAGAAGTAATTAAACTTGTAGGGTACCGGAAGTAATTAAACTACTAACATACCAGAGGTAATTAAACTACTAACATACCAGAGGTAATTAAAGTAATTCAATAGGTAGAATAACTGAATAAATTAATCTGCTAGACCTAGATATATATTTGCTTGACTAATAGTACTAATATAGGGATATTTGCTAACTACTTGTTTGTGGTATTAATATATGATAATAACTAGTTAATTCATAATATTTATAAAGGGCTATATGATAACTTGTTGAATAATACTTTTAATAGCGTAGCATAGTAAAATAGTCTGCTGATAAGACCTGTAATAATAATAATAATGGTAATAATAATAACAATTACTAACAATAATAACAAAACCATAATAACAATAATGACAACAACAACTATAATACTAAGCATAATAAGAAGAACAATAATAATAATAATGGAGCTGTTCTAGATCCAAGAGCCTACCATATATTTCTTTCTGTTGTGAATGTTCTCTTATTTAGGCTATTATGATGGTGATGAGGATAACAGTTGTTATTATTCTGATTCTGATTATTATTATAGATACTAAGAATATTTATTTTTATTTAGATGTTAATATATTTCAATATGTCACCATCATTACCACTTTCATTATGTAGATTATCAGACCATTGAGTGGCGTGTTGGTAAGAAGGGTAACCTTCACACTAACACATAGAAATGCACAAACACAAGCGAGCAAGGGGTCTCTCACACACGAGCCACTAGAAAAGGTCTTCGACCTTCTTTAGAAAATAAAGGCACGTGAACCTGAGTAGAACAGATGCAGTCTGTCTCGTGCAGCACATCGCATTTTTGAGCGCCTAAAGAGATTTCCATGCTCAACAAAAGAGCTGCCACACCTTTCCCCCGTCAGGCTCCCTAACTCTTTCTCCTGTTAGACACTTAATGTATGCGAGACCTCTGCGTTTTGTATATTGATTTTATAATCACTTTAGCTTCGGAGTAAAAATGTTCTATACAGCCCTGTTTGTTATAAAGACTTAAACGGCCTCTTCGAGAAAGACAGCCGAGTGTTTATTTTAATCAGGGTTGTGTCTGCACCCCGTCCGCTCGCGGCTCACACCGGGGATTAACGGGGTTCTTCTCAATAACAGCTCATGTTCCTCAGTCGTTCGGATGACATCACTGATATCACCATGTGTAACAGGTTCCACATCTGTGGTTAGGATCGGTTATAAGCGGTAACAACAGGTAGGCGCAGGTGTCAAAACACACACACACACACACACACACACACACACACACACACACACACACACACACACACACACACACACACACACACACACACACACACACACACACACACACACACACACACACACACACACACACACACACACACACACACCACTGTGGGCTGGGCTGAGTGTTCTCGTCAACACTGAGGTTGACGCACTGCGCCAAGCTCGTGTGTGTGTGTTTCTTGATTACGATTCTTGATTGTTTATCACGGACCTTGTACTATTATTATTATTAATAATATGACGCTGTTTCAGGGCTCCGTGGAGGCGCAGTGCGGGCTTGTGCTCAATGGCCAAGGCGGCATCATCCGAAGAGGTAAGACACACCTTACACACACACCTTACACACACATTCACATGAATACCCATCTCCTTCCCTGTCTGGTAAAACATAATCATCGAAAAGACAAGATGGAAGCATTATCTAAATCAAGGGAAAATATATTTTTGTTGAACATGACAATTTTATGACACACCAGTGTACTATTTTTCATTTTTCTCTCAGTTTGTGTTTAAAATGGTTAAATTAGGATGTCACGTCAATCCAGAGAATTCTACTACTATGCCAAAAGCTGTAATGTCGGGTTTAATTGACGCTATCAGTGCCTTCCATTGTAGAATAGAGTCGTAATTCTTTCTCCTAACCAACTCTATTATCAAAATCAACAATGAAAAGAAGAAACCCAAATTAATATTGCCTAACAATTATTAAAAATGACAGCAACAATAATAATAATAATAATAATAATAATAATAATAATAATAATAATAATAATAACAGGAATAATAAAAATACATATAACAATAAGTTATAGTAAGAGTTATAATTTCATAAATAATAAATTATAATTACTGTTGTAATAACAGCAATAATAGTAACAATAATAGCAGTAATAATAGTTACAATGATAACAGTAACAATGGTCACAATAATAATAACAACAGTAATAATATTAATAACAGTTGTAATAGTAATAATGATAACAATTATAATTACAGTTGTAATAACAGCAGTAGTCGTGATAATAATAACAGTAATAATAGTAATAATAAAAACAGTAACAATAGTAACAATAATAACAGTATCAACAATAACAGTAATAATAACAGCTGTAATAACAGTAATAATAACAGCCACCCAGACAGTCCTAATAACGGTTCTAGTAACCGTAATAATAATAGTTATAATAACAGTATTTCTACTAACAATAACAATAATAATAACAGTTCTAGTAACCTGTAATAATACTAGTTATAATAACAGTATTTCTACTAACAATAACAGTACTAATAACAGTTAGAGTAACCGTAATAATACTAGTTATAATAACAGTATTTCTACTAACAATAACAGTACTAATAACAGTTAGAGTAACCGTAATAATACTAGTTATAATAATTGTAATAATAAAAGTTGTAATAAGAGTAATACTATTTACAGTAACAGTAAAAGTAATAATAACAGTTGTAATAAGAGTAATAATAATTACAGTAATAATAACAATAGTAATTCTAACAGTTCTAATGATAGTCGTTTGGTAATTTAATTGTTTGGCCTTCACAGTATTAACATCATTTATTTGTTAAGTTATTTCATTGTGTTGGCCTTCACAGTAATAATGGAAGGATGTTTTGGTAATTTTATTGTGTTGGTCTTCACAGTAATAATGGAAGGATGTTTTGGTAATTTTATTGTGTTGGCCTTCACAGTAATAATGGAAGGATGTTTTGGTAATTTTATTGTGTTGGCCTTCACAGTTGTAACTGCAGGATGTTTTGATGTTATTTCATTATGTTGAGCTTCACAGTAATAACAGGATGATGTTTTAATGTCATTAGTGAAAACTTATGGCTGTTTTTTATTACTTGTTACCTTTGACAAATTGGAAATGAAATGTATAATGAAATATAGCCTAAGGGTGTAGAAATAGATAATTAGAACTCTGAAATGTTATTCCTGCTGATTTGAATCCACTAGACTGTTGACTTTTCTTTTTTTTTGTGTGGTAAAGTAAATTAAAAACAAAAATTAGAACATTTAAATAAAACCTTTTAGCTAGAGTTAAAAGGACAACACAAATCAAATGTCTTTCTGGTATTTTTACCGCATCACTTTCTGTTGATGTGAAAGAAGCAGGCGTTATTATTCCGTTATTCTCGAGCTATAAACACTGAGCAGCCTGTGTCTAGTTGTTAATGTTTCATAATCAAAGTTTATTTGTCACGTGCGCCGAATACAACAGGTGTAGGTTGACCTTACATTGAAATGCTTACTTACAGGCTCTAACCAATAGTGCAAAAAAGGTATTAGGTGAACAATAGGTAAGTAAAGAAATAAAACAACAGTAAAAATACACTGAAAAATAACAGTAGCGAGTCTATAACAGTAGCATAAACTGTCTAGGTGTGTGTGCTACTGTGTCTAGGTGTTTTTTTTTGAGAGGGGGGGGGGCGTTTCTGGAAGCTTGATGCGGGAATCTCTCCGCTATCACTTTTGGTTAATGGTGTGTAGGATTTAGCCGCGAGCTCCACTGCTCCAACCATCACAACCAATAATCTTTGCTTTACCTCGCGCTCCCGTATCGATAGCTTCTCTCGCCTCGGGCGGCCGCTTTGATATGCTAATGCAGCGCGGCCCGAATTCAGCTGAGATCATATTAATGTTGTTCTTTCTGACGCCGGCTTTGGCGCCATGAATATTCACACAACCTTTTTCAAAAGAAATGTCTCCAGAAACGCGGCTCCTACTTAGAGCAGTGTCTGTGTTTTAATCACCAGCATCCCACCAAGCCTTCAGCATCTGATCAAGCTTATCACCCTCCACGTGCACGCACCCTCTCTCAGACGGCTGCTGGGTATGTGTGGGCTGTGCTGTCTTGTGACAGGTGCTATAAACATTGTGGTTAAAATAGGAGGAGAATGACATTTGGCCCATGTCTCATTTTCTTTAATTTTCATGGTAAACTTGTAAAAGGCGCTTGATTCCGAGTGTGATCCCGCCGCTGCTCCGCCGCTGCCCGAGGCTACTCTCCGCTGCTTAAATAGAGCTATCGCCTCTGGGCCCACGCGCTCCACCGTACTATCGGCAATAGCTCCTTTTCCATTGCCCGTGGCAACATAAAATACAAACTACTTTGATTCAAAACATTTTTGGAGGAATTACTATGATGTGAACTCACAGCTTTCAGAGATGTGAGCTTGACTGACATGCCAGGCCGGAACCTGTCACACAGCCGGAATTCACACACACACGCACACGCACGTGCACGTTAGCCTATGACCATATTTAATCCCGTATCAAATAGTGAAAGACTATGGCTGGATTTGCAAGCCTTATTTAAATAAGAGTTAATCAATGTCTGTGTTCTCATTGATAAAGTGTTGTCAGTCCAACCTCCCTGTTACCCTGATAGCAGCTGCTAGGGTTGTTTTGTATTTGTATTTATTAGGGAACATCAATCTTTTAACCTTGTCTAATAAAACTACACATTTTTAATGGTGAGCAAGCGTTGAGCCTTTTATTTTCCAATGATATTTATCAGGGATCTGCAGCCAAGGTAGCAGCTTCTTTTCCTGGGGTCCAATGTGTTTGGGTTACTTACATTACATATAAAACTAAATATACAAATGTACATCATATACAATTATTACACCACTACATATATGCAATATAAATGATAATACCACCAAACAACAATATTACAATGTACGTGTGTGTAGAGTTTGTGTGTGTGTGCTAGTGTGTGTATATAGCTGTTAGTGTGTCTCTACACAGTCCCTGCTGTTCCATAAGGTGTATTTTCATGTGTTTTGAATCTGATTCTACTGGTGCATCACTTACCTGATGTGGAATAGAGTTCCATGTAGTCATGGCTCTATGTAGTACTGTGCACCTCCCATAGTCTGTTCTGGACTTGGGGATTGTGAAGAGACCTCTGTGGCATGTCTTGTGGAGTATGCATGGGTGTCTGAGCAGGAGGAGCAGTGTGCAAGTAGTTTAAACAGACAACTAGGTGCATTCAACATGTCATAAATAAAAGTAGTGATGAAGTCAATCTCTCCTACACTTTATTCCATGAGAGATTGACATACATATTATTAATGTTAGCTCCCCGTATACATTTAAGGGCCAGCCATGTTGCCCTGTTCTGAGACAATTGCAATTTTCCAAATCCCTCTTTGTGGCACCTGACCACATGACTGAACAGTAGTCCAGGTGCAACAAACTAGTGCCTGTAGGACCTGCCTTGTTGACAGTCTTGTTAAGAAGGTAGAGCAGCACTTTATTATGGACAGACTTCTCCCCATCTTAGCTACTGTTGTATCAACATGTTTTGACCATGACAGATTACAATCCAGGGTTACTCCAAGCAGTTTAGTCACCTCAAATTGCTCAATTTCCACATTATGCATTAAAAGATTTGGTTGAGGTTTAGGGTTAAGTGAATGATTTGTCCCAAATACAATGCTTTTAATTTTTGAAATATTTAGGACTAACTTATACCTTACCACCCATTCTAAAACTAACTGCAGCTCTTTGTTAACTTCTCTAGGATAGGGGGCGGATATTTGGAATGTTGGCATGCCCAAATTCAACTGCCCTGCTACTCATCCCCAGAAGATAAGATATGCATATTATGAGTAGATTTGGATAGAAAACACTCTGAAGTTTCTAAAACTGTTTGAACTTGCTTGCCGTTCCTACCGCTTCCACTTGATGTCACCAGTCTTTAGAAATTGATTGAGGTTTTTCCTTTGTGTATTGAAGAAGGAACTCAAATCTTTCTGTTCACCTGATTTAGAATTCCTCACAATCAAATGTCGACCGCATTATCTACCAAGAGAATTCTCTTCGATTATAATCACAGCCGTATATATTCCCCCCCAAGCAGACACATCGATGGCTCTGAACGAACTTTATTTGACTCTTTGCAAACTGGAATCCAAACATCCTGAGGCTGCATTCATTGTAGCTGGGGATTTTAACAAGGCTAATCTGAAAACAAGACTCCCTAAATTGTATCAGCATATCGATTGCTCAATCAGGGCCGGAAAAACCTTGGATCATTGTTACTCTAACTTCCGCGACGCATATAAGGCCCTGCCCCGCCCTCCTTTCGGAAAAGCTGACCACGACTCCATTTTGTTGATCCCTGCCTACAGACAGAAACTAAAACGGAAGGCTCCCACGCTGTGGTCTGTCCAACGCTGGTCCGACCAAGCTGATTCCACACTCCAAGACTGCTTCCATCACGTGGACTGGGATATGTTCTGTATTGCGTCAGATAACAACATTGACGAATACGCTGATTCGGTGTGCGAATTCATTAGAACGTGCGTTGAAGATGTCATTCCCATAGCAACGATTAAAACATTCCCTAACCAGAAACCGTGGATTGATGGCAGCATTCGCGTGAAACTGAAAGCGCAAACCACTGCTTTTAATCAGGGCAAGGTGACTGGTACCATGACCGAATACAAACAGTGCAGCTATTCCCTCCGCAAGGCTATCAAACAAGCTAAGCGTCAGTATAGAGACAAAGTAGAATCTCAATTCAACGGCTCAGACACAAGAGGTATGTGGCAGGGTCTACAGTCAATAACGGACTACAAGAACAAAACCAGCCCAGTCACGGACCAGGATGTCTTGCTCCCAGGCAGACTAAATAACTTTTTTGCCCGCTTTGAGGACAATACAGTGCCATTGTGACGGCCTGCAACGAAAACATGCGGACTCTCCTTCACTGCAGCTGAGGTGAGTAAAACATTTAAACGTGTTAACCCTCGCAAGGCTGCAGGCCCAGACGGCATCCCCAGCCGCGCCCTCAGAGCATGCGCAGACCAGCTGGCCGGTGTTTACGGACATATTCAATCAATCCCTATACCAGTCTGCTGTTCCCGCATGCTTCAAGAGGGCCACCATTGTTCCTGTTCCCAAGAAAGCTAAGGTAACTGAGCTAAACGACTACCGCCCCGTAGCACTCACTTCCGTCATCATGAAGTGCTTTGAGAGACTAGTCAAGGACCATATCACCTCCACCCTACCTGACACCCTAGACCCACTCCAATTTGCTTACCGCCCAAATAGGTCCACAGACGATGCAATCTCAACCACACTGCACACTGCCCTAACCCATCTGGACAAGAGGAATACCTATGTGAGAATGCTGTTCATTGACTACAGCTCGGCATTCAACACCAAAGTACCCTCCAAGCTCGTCATCAAGCTCGAGACCCTGGGTCTCGACCCCGCCCTGTGCAACTGGGTACTGGACTTCCTGACGGGCCGCCCCCAGGTGGTGAGGGTAGGCAACAACATCTCCACCCCGCTGATCCTCAACACTGGGGCCCCACAAGGGTGCGTTCTGAGCCCTCTCCTGTACTCCCTGTTCACCCACGACTGCGTGGCCACGCACGCCTCCAACTCAATCATCAAGTTTGCGGACGACACAACAGTGGTAGCCTTGATTACCAACAACGACGAGACGGCCTACAGGGAGGAGGTGAGGGCCCTCGGGGTGTGGTGTCAGGAAAATTACCTCACACTCAACGTCAACAAACTAAGGAGATGATTGTGGACTTCAGGAAACAGCAGAGGGAACACCCCCCTATCCACATCGATGGAACAGTAGTGGAGAGGGTAGTAAGTTTTAAGTTCCTTCGGCATACACATCACAGACAAACTGAATTGGTCCACTCACACAGACAGCGTCGTGAAGAAGGCGCAGCAGCGCCTCTACAACCTCAGGAGGCTGAAGAAATTCGGCTTGTCACCAAAAGCACTCACAAACTTCTACAGATGCACAATCGAGAGTATCCTGGCGGGCTGTATCACCGCCTGGTACGGCAACTGCTCCGCCCTCAACCGTAAGGCTCTCCAGAGGGTAGTGAGGTCTGCACAACGCATCACCGGGGGCAAACTACCTGCCCTCCAGGACACCTACACCACCCGATGTTACAGGAAGGCCATAAAGATCATCAAAGACAACAACCACCCGAGCCACTGCCTGTTCACCCCGCTATCATCCAGAAGGCGAGGTCAGTACAGGTGCATCAGAGCTGGGACCGAGAGACTGAAAAACAGCTTCTATCTCAAGGCCATCAGACTGTTAAACAGCCACCACTAACATTGAGTGGCTGCTGCCAACACACTGACACTGACTCAACTCCAGCCACTTTAATAATGGGAATTGATGGGAATGATGTAAAATATATCACTAGCCACTTTAAACAATGCTACCTAATATAATGTTTACATACCCTACATTATTCATCTCATATGCATACGTATATACTGTACTCTATATCATCTACTGCATCCTTATGTAATACATGTATCACTAGCCACTTTAACTATGCCACTTTGTTTACATACTCATCTCATATGTATATTCTGTACTCGATACCATCTACTGTATCTTGCCTATGCTGCTCTGTACCATCACTCATTCATATATCCTTATGTACATATTCTTTATTCCCTTACACTGTGTATAAGACAGTAGTTTTGGAATTGTTAGTTAGATTACTTGTTGGTTATTACTGCATTGTCGGAACTAGAACATTTAACATTTAAGTCATTTAGCAGACGCTCTTATCCAGAAGCACAAGCATTTCGCTACACTCGCATTAACATCTGCTAATCATGTGTATGTGACAAATAAAATGTGATTTGATTTGATTTGAAGAAGTAGCCCTGTTCAAAACGAGGGTCACTTCATGTGTACTGTTTGATAGAGGCGCGTGACCAGAAAGCTAGCGTCAGTTTGTTTTCTTCTTGTATTGAACACACATCATCCCGTCTTCAATTTTGTCTATTATTTACTTTAAAAAATACCTAAAGTTGTATTATAAAAGTAGTTTGAAATGTTTTGGCAAAGTTTACAGGTAACTTTTGAGATATTTTGTAGTCACGTTGCGCAAGTGGAACCGGTGTTTTTCTGGATCAAAATCGCCAAATAAATGGACATTTTGGATATATATCGACAGAATTAATTGAACAAAAGGACAATTTGTGATGTTTATGGGACATATTGGAGTGCCAACAGAAGAAGCTCGTCAAAAGTAAGGCATGATTTATATTTTTATTTCTGCGTTTTGTGTCGCGCCTGCAGGGTAGAAATATGTTTTCTCTCTTTGTTTACTATGAATGTCACGCCTTGGTCTTAGTGTTTTGTGTTTTCGTTGATTATTTGGTCAGGCCAGGGTGTGACATGGGTTTGTTTTGTTGTATTTCGTATTGGGGTTTTGTGGTTATTGGGATTGCGGCTGAGTAGGGGTGTTGTATGGGCTTGGCTGCCTGAGGCGGTTCTCAATCAGAGTCAGGTGATTCTCGTTGTCTCTGATTGGGAACCGTATTTAGGTAGCCTGGGTTTCGCTTTGTATTTCGTGGGTGATTGTTCCTGTCTCTGTGTAGTTTCACCAGATAGGCTGTAATTAGGTTTCACGTTCCGTTTTGTTGTTTTGTATTTGTATCAGTTATTTCATGTATCGCGATCCTTCATTAAAGATCATGAGTAACCACCACGCTGCATTTCGGTCCGACTCTCTTTCAACAAACGAAGAACGCCGTTACAGAATCTCCCACCACACACGGACCGAGCAGCGTGTTAACAGGCAGCGTCAGCATGAACAGCGAAGGGAGGACGTTATGGACAGCAGAAGCATGGAGTATACTACGTGGGAAGAAATAGACAGGTGGGCGGTCGACCCAGAGAGAGTACCGGAGCCCGCCTGGGATTCGCTGGAGCAGTGCGAAGAGGGCTATAGGCGAATGGAGTCGAAGAGAAAGATACGGCGGCGCAGAGCGAAACCCGAAAGTCACCCCCAAATATTTATTGGGGGAGGGCTCAGAGGGAGAGTGGCTGAGTCAGGAGTCAGACCTGAGCCAACTCTCCCTGTTAATCGTGAAGAGCAGCTGCAGTGGGAGAGGCTGCACCACTTGGAGAATTGGACATGGGAGGAAGAACTGGACGGAAAAGGACCCTGGGCTCAGCCTGGTGAATATTGCCGCCCCAAGGAGGAACTAGAGGCGGAAAAGGGGAGAGGCGCTGGTATGAGGAGGCAGCACGGCGACGCGGATGGGAAGCCCGAAAAGCAGCCCCAAAAAATTATTGGGGGGGGGGGGCTTACAGGGAGTATGGCTATGCCAGGTAGGAGACCTGCGCAAACTCCCTGTGCTTACCGGGGGGCTAGAGAGACCGGGCAGACACCGTGTTATGCTATGGAGCGCACAGTATTTCCAGTGCAGGTGCATAGCCCGGTGCGGTTCATACCAGCCCTTCGTATTGGCCGGGCTAGAGTGGGCACCGAGCCAGGGAAAGTTGGGCAGGCTCGGTGCTCAAGAGCTCCAGTGCGCCTGCACGGTCCGGTCTATCCAGAGCCACCTCCACACACCAGTCCTCCGGTAACAGCTCCCCGCACCAGGCTTCCTGTGCATGTCCTCGCTCCATTATCACCAGTGCCAGCACCACAAATCAGGCCTACAGTGCGCCTCGCCTCTCCTGTGCTGTCGGAGTCTCCTGTCTGTTCAGCGCTATCAGAGCCTTCCTTCCCTCCTGCGCTGTCGGAGTCTCCCGCCTGTTCAGCGCTATCAGAGCCTTCCTCCTCTACAGCGCTGCCGGAGCCTCCTGCCTGTTCGGAGCAGCCTGAGCTGTCAGTCTGCATGAAGCAGCCAGAGCTGTCAGTCTGCATGAAGCAGCCAGAGCTGTCAGTCTGCAAAGAGCTGCCAGTCTGCAAGGAGCTGTCAGTCTGCAAGGAGCTGTCAGTCTGCAAGTAGCTGTCAGCCTGCATGGAGCAGCCAGAGCTGTCAGGCTGCAAGGAGCTGTCAGTCTGCAAGGAGCTGCCAGTCTGCAAGGAGCTGCCAGTCTGCATAGAGCAGCTAGATCCGCCAGTCAGCCATGATCTTCTAGATCTACCAGTCAACCAGATTCTTCCAGATCTGCCAGTCAACCAGTCTCTTCCAGATCTGCCAGTCTGCATAGAGCAGCTAGATCTGCCAGTCAGCCATGATCTTCTAGATCTGCCAGTCAACCAGATTCTTCCAGATCTACCAGTCAACCAGTCTCTTCCAGATCTGCCAGTCTGCATAGAGCAGCTACATTTACATTTACATTTAAGTCATTTAGCAGACGCTCTTATCCAGAGCGATTTACAAATTGGTGCATTCACCTTATGACATCCAGTGGAACAGCCACTTTACAATAGTGCATCTAAATCTTTTAGGGGGGTGAGAAGGATTACTTATCCTATCCTAGGTATTCCTTAAAGAGGTGGGGTTTCAGGTGTCTCCGGAAGGTGGTGATTGACTCCGCTGTCCTGGCGTCGTGAGGGAGTTTGTTCCACCATTGGGGGGCCAGAGCAGCGAACAGTTTTGACTGGGCTGAGCGGGAACTGTACTTCCTCAGTGGTAGGGAGGCGAGCAGGCCAGAGGTGGATGAACGCAGTGCCCTTGTTTGGGTGTAGGGCCTGATCAGAGCCTGGAGGTACTGAGGTGCCGTTCCCCTCACAGCTCCGTAGGCAAGCACCATGGTCTTGTAGCTAGATCTGCCAGTCAACCAGAATCTTCCAGATCTGCTAGTCAACCAGAATCTTCCAGATCCGCCAGCCAGCCAGGATCTACCGGAGCCTACTACCTGCCTGAGCTTCATCTCAGTACTGGGCTTCCTCTCAGTACTGGGCTTTCTCTCTATACTGGGCTTCCCCTCAGTTCCGGGCTGCCCCTCAGTCCCGAGCTGCCCCTCAGTCCCGAGCTGCCCCTCAGTCCCGAGCTGCCCCTCAGTCCCAAGCTGCCCCTCAGCCCCAGCTTCCCCTTAGTCCCGAGCTGCCTCAGTCCCGAGCTGCCCCTCAGTCACGAGCTGCTCCTCAGTTCAGTGGGGTTCTGTGAGGACTATTAGGCCATGGTCGGCGGCGAGGGTGGATTATCCCGGGACGCGAAGGGGAGGAACTATGACTTTAATGAAGTGGGGTCCACGTCCCGGGCCGGAACCGCCACCATGGACAGACGCCCACCCGGACCCTCCCTATGGTTTTGAGGTGCGTCCGGGAGTCCGCATCTTAGGGGGGGTTCTGTCACGCCTTGGTCTTAGTGTTTTGTGTTTTCGTTGATTGTTTGGTCAGGCCAAGGTGTGACATGGGTTTGTTTTGTTGTATTTCGTATTGGGGTTTTGTGGTTATTGGGATTGCGGCTGAGTAGGGGTGTTGTATGGGCTTGGCTGCCTGAGGCGGTTCTCAATCAGAGTCAGGTGATTCTCGTTGTCTCTGATTGGGAACCGTATTTAGGTAGCCTGGGTTTCGCTTTGTATTTCGTGGGTGATTGTTCCTGTCTCTGTGTAGTTTCACCAGATAGGCTGTAATTAGGTTTCACGTTCCGTTTTGTTGTTTTGTATTTGTATCAGTTATTTCATGTATCGCGATCCTTCATTAAAGATCATGAGTAACCACCACGCTACTTTCGGTCCGACTCTCTTTCAACAAGCGAAGAACGCCGTTACAATGAAGCTATCCTCAGGCATCGTTTGCTTTCGCCTAAAAGCCTTTTTGAAATCTGACATGTTGACTGGATTCACAACACGTGTAGCTTTAATTTGGTATCTTATATGTGTGATTTCACGAAAGTTTGATTCTTACAGTAATTTATATGAATTAGGCGCTCTGCATTTTTTCTGGCTTTTGGCCAGGTGGGACGCTAGCTTCCCACATATCCCAGAGAGGTTAAGTGTTGCAGTCATTTCAGTCGCTGTAGTAGCTGACGTGTATAGTGTTGAGTCATCTGCATACAGTACATAGACACACTGGCTTTACTCAAAGCCAGAGGCATGTAGTTAGTAAAGATTGAAAAAAGTAAGGAGCCTAGACAGCTGCCCTCGGGAATTCCTGATTCTACCTGGATTATTTGACGTCACAAACTCCCAAATAGCAATAAAACAAGTCACTTACCTTTGAAGATCTTCCTCTGATCGCATTCACAAGAGTCCCAGGAACACAATGAATGGTCATTTTGTTCGATCTTTATATCCAAAATAGTCTGTTTAGTAGGCGTCATTGAGTAATCCACCCATTCAGAATGCAGACATTGGAGTTCCAAAAGTTACCAGTAAAGTTTATCCAAACAAATCAAACAACGTTTCTAATTCATTATTAGGTACTCTAATATCTAAATAAATGATAATATTTCATATGGAGCAAACTATTTTCAATAGGAAAGGAAAAGAACACAGCGTGCTCCCTCGGTCGTTGAAAGCTGCACTGACGTCTTACAAAACAGCACAATCTTTGTACCATCAATGTCTCTCAATGTCGCCAATCATCAGTCATTGTGTATGTGCTTGTTGAATGTTTTTCCCGAAACACGTGTTGAAAGTCTGTGGTTGTTTACCAACACTAAGGGTTGGTAACAGGCTGATTGGTGGGCTATTTAAACCAGTAAAGGGGGCTTTACTATTCTTACGTAGCTTTTTCTTCCCTCCAGGCCTGAGGGCACAGACATTTAGTAGACTTAGATTGAAGTTATGGCAAATAAGACTGGCAATATCGTCCACTATTAGCCTCAATCATTTTCATTTCAAGTTGTCAGACCCGGGTGGCTTGTCATTGCTGATTAACAACAACAATTATTTCATCTCTTCCACCACACTCACTTTATGGAATTCAAAATTACAATGATTGTCTTTAGTTTAGTTAGTTAGTTCAGTGGGGTTCTGGGTGAGGACTATTAGGCCGGTCGGATTATAATTAGTTCAGTTGTACTTGGATGTGTTGACGTATGTTGTCTAAGTTTACTAATCTGGCCGATGAAAAAATCATTAAAGTAGTTGGCTATATCTGTGGGCTTTGTGATGATCTGATTCAATATATATATGCCATTTAGCAGACGCTTTTTTATCCAAAGCGTCATTCAATCAAATCAAAATCAAATAAAATGTATTTATAAAGCCCTTCGTACATCAGCTGATATCTCAAAGTGCTGTACAGAAACCCAGCCTAAAACCCCAAACAGCAAGCAATGCAGGTGTAGAAGCACGGTGGCTAGGAAAAACTCCCTAGAAAGGCCTAAACCCAGGAAGAAACCTAGAGAGGAACCAGGCTATGTGGGGTGGCCAGTCCTCTTCTGGCTGTGCCAGGTGGAGATTATAACAGAACATGGCCAAGATGTTCAAATGTTCATAAATGACCAGCATGGTCCAATAATAATAAGGCAGAACAGTTGAAACTGGAGCAGCAGCAGGGCCAGGTGGACTGCGGACAGCAAGGAGTCATCATGTCAGGTAGTCCTGAGGCATGGTCCTGGGGCTCAGGTCCTCCGAGATAGAGAAAGAAAGAGAGAAAGAGAGGATTAGAGAGAGCACACTTAAATTCACACAAGACACCGAATAAGACAGGAGAAGTACTCCAGATACAACAAACTGACCCAACCCCCCGACACATAAACTACTGCAGCATAAATACTGGAGGCTGAGACAATGAATGAGTTTGTATGTTTTTTGCCCAAAATGTAATTTAAGGTGCTCTAAAGCTTTTTACTATCATTCTTAAAATCATTTAGCTTTGTTTTATAATATATTTTCTCATATTTTTTATTCAGTTTATGCAATTTGCAGTACGTTTGCCAATTGGTTGTGCAGCCAGACTTATTTGTCATTCTTTTTACCTCATCTCTCTCAACCATACAATTTAGGGGGGTTAAGGGAGGGTTAGGGGAGAGTTACGGGGGTTAAAGGAGGGTTAAGGGGGTTAAGAGTAGGTTAGGGGGTTAGGGGATGGTTAGGGGGTTGAGGTAGGGGGTTTAAAAGAAGTTAGGGGTGTTATGGGGTTGGGGGTTATGGGGGTTAGAGGAAGTTAGGGGGTTATGGGGGTTAGAGGAAGATAGGGGGTTATGGGGTTGGGGGTTATGGGGGTTAGAGGAAGTTAGGGGTTATGGGGGTTAGAGGAAGATAGGGGGTTATGGGGTTGGGGGTTATGGGGGTTAGAGGAAGATAGGGGGTTATGTGGGGTTAGGGGTTATGGGGGTTAGAGTAATTTAGGGGGTTATGGGGTTGGGGGTTATGGGGGTTATGGGGGTTAGAGGAATTTAGGGGGTTATGGGGTTGTGGGTTATGGGAGGTTAGGGGGTTAGGGGGTTAGGGTAGGGTTAAGCGGGTTATAGGAGGGTTAGGTGGTTAGGGGAGGTTTAGGGGAGTTAGGAGGTTAGGAGGTTAGGGGATGGTTAGGAGGTTAAGGGGTAGTTAGTGGGGTTAGGGGAGGTTAGCACGTAGGGTTATTGGAGGGGGGTAAGGTCCCTGAACACTATATGTTACTAGTGTTTAACATGTGTATATGTGTTCTATCTAGGAGGAACCTGTGTGGTGAACCCTACAGATCTGTTCTGCTCTGTCCCCGGCCGTCTGTCCCTCCTGAGCTCAACCTCTAAATATAAAGTCACCATTGCTGAGGTGAAGAGACGCCTCTCGCCTCCAGAGTGTCTCAACGCCTCACTTCTGGGAGGAATATTGCGCAGGTACAGACACACACACACTGGCACACAGACATGCACACTCACACAAACACAAACAAACACACGCACACACACACACTCAATAGTACTAAACATTTTGAAGCTAAACATTTATATAATTTCGAAGACTCAAATGATATCAAAAACATGAATAATGGAGTACTGCTATTAGCCCATAGAAACACATTGAATAACAGATAGTCCTTACTGCTATTAGAAACACATTGAATAACAGAGAGTCCTTACTGCTATTAGCCCATAGAAACACATTGAATAACAGATAGTCCTTACTGCTATTAGCCAATAGAAACACATTGAATAACAGATAGTCCTTACTGCTATTAGCCCATAGAAACACAATGAATAACAGATGGTCCTTACTGCTATTAGCCCATAGAAACACATTGATAACAGATAGTCCTTACTGCTATTAGCCAATAGAAACACATTGAATAACAGATAGTCCTTACTGCTATTAGCCAATAGAAACACATTGAATAACAGAGAGTCCTTACTGCTATTAGCCCATAGAAACACAATGAATAACAGATGGTCCTTACTGCTATTAGAAACACATTGAATAACAGAGAGTCCTTACTGCTATTAGCCCATAGAAACACATTGAATAACAGATAGTCCTTACTGCTATTAGCCAATAGAAACACATTGAATAACAGATAGTCCTTACTGCTATTAGCTCATAGAAACATATTGAATAACATATAGTCCTTACTGCTATTAGCTCATAGAAACACATTGAATAACAGATAGTCCTTACTGCTATTAGCCCATAGAAACACATTGAATAACAGACAGTCCTTACTGCTATTAGCCCATAGAAACACACTGAATAACAGATAGTCCTTACTGCTATTAGAAACACATTGAATAACAGATAGTCCTTACTGCTATTAGCCAATAGAAACACATTGAATAACAGATAGTCCTTACTGCTATTAGCCCATAGAAACACACTGAATAACAGATAGTCCTTACTGCTATTAGCCAATAGAAACACAATGAATAACAGATAGTCCTTACTGCTATTAGCCCATAGAAACACATTGAATAACATATAGTCCTTACTGCTATTAGAAACACATTGAATAACATATAGTCCTTACTGCTATTAGAAACACATTGAATAACAGATAGTCCTTACTGCTATTAGCTCATAGAAACACATTGAATAACAGATAGTCCTTACTGCTATTAGCCAATAGAAACACAATGAATAACAGATAGTCCTTACTGCTATTAGCCAATAGAAACACAATGAATAACAGATAGTCCTTACTGCTATTAGAAACACATTGAATAACAGATAGTCCTTACTGCTATTAGCTCATAGAAACACATTGAATAACAGATAGTCCTTACTGCTATTAGAAACACATTGAATAACAGATAGTCCTTACTGCTATTAGCTCATAGAAACAAATTGAATAACAGATAGTCCTTACTGCTATTAGCCAATAGAAACACATTGAATAACAGACAGTCCTTACTGCTATTAGCCAATAGAAACACAATGAATAACAGATAGTCCTTACTGCTATTAGAAACACATTGAATAACAGATAGTCCTTACTGCTATTAGCCAATAGAAACACATTGAATAACAGATAGTCCTTACTGCTATTAGAAACACATTGAATAACATATAGTCCTTACTGCTATTAGCCAATAGAAACACAATGAATAACAGAGAGTCCTTACTGCTATTAGTCAATAGAAACACAATGAATAACAGATAGTCCTTACTGCTATTAGAAACACATTGAATAACATATAGTCCTTACTGCTATTAGCCAATAGAAACACAATGAATAACAGATAGTCCTTACTGCTATTAGCACATAGAAACACATTGAATAACAGATAGTCCTTACTGCTATTAGCTCATAGAAACACATTGAATAACATATAGTCCTTACTGCTATTAGCCCATAGAAACACATTGAATAACATATAGTCCTTACTGCTATTAGCCAATAGAAACACAATGAATAACAGATAGTCCTTACTGCTATTAGAAACACATTGAATAACATATAGTCCTTACTGCTATTAGCCAATAGAAACACAATGAATAACAGATAGTCCTTACTGCTATTAGAAACACATTGAATAACATATAGTCCTTACTGCTATTAGCCAATAGAAACACAATGAATAACAGATAGTCCTTACTGCTATTAGCCAATAGAAACACATTGAATAACAGATAGTCCTTACTGCTATTAGCCCATAGAAACACATTGAATAACAGAGAGTCCTTACTGCTATTAGCCCATAGAAACACATTGATAACATATAGTCCTTACTGCTATTAGCCCATAGAAACACACTGAATAACAGATAGTCCTTACTGCTATTAGAAACACATTGAATAACAGATAGTCCTTACTGCTATTAGCCAATAGAAACACATTGAATAACAGATAGTCCTTACTGCTATTAGCCCATAGAAACACATTGAATAACAGATAGTCCTTACTGCTATTAGCTCATAGAAACACATTGAATAACAGAGAGTCCTTACTGCTATTAGCCAATAGAAACACATTGAATAACAGATAGTCCTTTTTGTTGTGTTTTTTTTTACATGTATTGGTCCTCTCTCTAGCTCTGTTACCTTTCACCGCAGATGGGCTGTCTCACGGTCTGATAAACACCTCCCTAGCTCTGTTACCTTTCACCGCAGATGGGCTGTCTCATGGTCTGATAAACACCTCTCTAGCTCTGTTACCTTTCACCGCAGATGGGCTGTCTCACGGTCTGATAAACACCTCCCTAGCTCTGTTACCTTTCACCGCAGATGGGCTGTCTCATGGTCTGATAAACACCTCTCTAGCTCTGTTACCTTTCACCGCAGATGGGCTGTCTCATGGTCTGATAAACACCTCCCTAGCTCTGTTACCTTTCAGTGCAGATGGGCTGTCTCACGGTCTGATAAACACCTCCCTAGCTCTGTTACCTTTCACCGCAGATGGGCTGTCTCACGGTCTGATAAACACCTCCCTAGCTCTGTTACCTTTCAGTGCAGATGGGCTGTCTCATGGTCTGATAAACACCTCCCTAGCTCTGTTACCTTTCAGTGCAGATGGGCTGTCTCACGGTCTGATAAACACCTCCCTAGCTCTGTTACCTTTCAGTGCAGATGGGCTGTCTCACGGTCTGATAAACACCTCTCTAGCTCTGTTACCTTTCACCGCAGATGGGCTGTCTCATGGTCTGATAAACACCTCCCTAGCTCTGTTACCTTTCACCGCAGATGGGCTGTCTCATGGTCTGATAAACACCTCTCTAGCTCTGTTACCTTTCACCGCAGATGGGCTGTCTCATGGTCTGATAAACACCTCTCTAGCTCTGTTACCTTTCACCGCAGATGGGCTGTCTCATGGTCTGATAAACACCTCCCTAGCTCTGTTACCTTTCACCGCAGATGGGCTGTCTCATGGTCTGATAAACACCTCCCTAGCTCTGTTACCTTTCACCGCAGATGGGCTGTCTCATGGTCTGATAAACACCTCTCTAGCTCTGTTACCTTTCACCGCAGATGGGCTGTCTCATGGTCTGATAAACACCTCTCTAGCTCTGTTACCTTTCACCGCAGATGGGCTGTCTCATGGTCTGATTAACACCTCTCTAGCTCTGTTACCTTTCACCGCAGATGGGCTGTCTCACGGTCTGATAAACACCTCCCTAGCTCTGTTACCTTTCAGTGCAGATGGGCTGTCTCATGGTCTGATAAACACCTCTCTAGCTCTGTTACCTTTCAGTGCAGATGGGCTGTCTCATGGTCTGATAAACACCTCTCTAGCTCTGTTACCTTTCAGTGCAGATGGGCTGTCTCACGGTCTGATAAACACCTCCCTAGCTCTGTTACCTTTCACCGCAGATGGGCTGTCTCACGGTCTGATAAACACCTCCCTAGCTCTGTTACCTTTCAGTGCAGATGGGCTGTCTCATGGTCTGATAAACACCTCCCTAGCTCTGTTACCTTTCAGTGCAGATGGGCTGTCTCATGGTCTGATAAACACCTCCCTAGCTCTGTTACCTTTCACCGCAGATGGGCTGTCTCATGGTCTGATAAACACCTCCCTAGCTCTGTTACCTTTCAGTGCAGATGGGCTGTCTCATGGTCTGATAAACACCTCCCTAGCTCTGTTACCTTTCAGTGCAGATGGGCTGTCTCATGGTCTGATAAACACCTCCCTAGCTCTGTTACCTTTCACCGCAGATGGGCTGTCTCCCGGTCTGATAAACACCTCCCTAGCTCTGTTACCTTTCAGTGCAGATGGGCTGTCTCATGGTCTGATAAACACCTCCCTAGCTCTGTTACCTTTCAGTGCAGATGGGCTGTCTCACGGTCTGATAAACACCTCTCTAGCTCTGTTACCTTTCAGTGCAGATGGGCTGTCTCACGGTCTGATAAACACCTCTCTAGCTCTGTTACCTTTCAGTGCAGATGGGCTGTCTCACGGTCTGATAAACACCTCTCTAGCTCTGTTACCTTTCAGTGCAGATGGGCTGTCTCACGGTCTGATAAACACCTCCCTAGCTCTGTTACCTTTCAGTGCAGATGGGCTGTCTCACGGTCTGATAAACACCTCCCTAGCTCTGTTACCTTTCAGTGCAGATGGGCTGTCTCACGGTCTGATAAACACCTCCCTAGCTCTGTTACCTTTCACCGCAGATGGGCTGTCTCACGGTCTGATAAACACCTCTCTAGCTCTGTTACCTTTCAGTGCAGATGGGCTGTCTCACGGTCTGATAAACACCTCTCTAGCTCTGTTACCTTTCAGTGCAGATGGGCTGTCTCACGGTCTGATAAACACCTCCCTAGCTCTGTTACCTTTCAGTGCAGATGGGCTGTCTCACGGTCTGATAAACACCTCCCTAGCTCTGTTACCTTTCACCGCAGATGGGTTGTCTCACGGTCTGATAAACACCTCTCTAGCTCTGTTACCTTTCAGTGCAGATGGGATGTCTCACGGTCTGATAAACACCTCTCTAGCTCTGTTACCTTTCAGTGCAGATGGGCTGTCTCACGGTCTGATAAACACCTCCCTAGCTCTGTTACCTTTCACCGCAGATGGGCTGTCTCACGGTCTGATAAACACCTCCCTAGCTCTGTTACCTTTCAGTGCAGATGGGCTGTCTCACGGTCTGATAAACACCTCCCTAGCTCTGTTACCTTTCAGTGCAGATGGGCTGTCTCACGGTCTGATAAACACCTCCCTAGCTCTGTTACCTTTCACCGCAGATGGGCTGTCTCACGGTCTGATAAACACCTCCCTAGCTCTGTTACCTTTCAGTGCAGATGGGGTGGATTGAGATTTTTTATTTATTTATTTCACCTTTAGGCTAGTTGAGAACACCTTTATTTAACCAGGTAGGCTAGTTGAGAACACCTTTATTTCACCAGGTAGGCCAGTTGAGAACACCTTTATTTAACCAGGTAGGCCAGTTGAGAACACCTTTATTTAACCAGGTAGGCTAGTTGAGAACACCTTTATTTAACCAGGTAGGCCAGTTGAGAACACCTTTATTTAACCAGGTAGGCTAGTTGAGAACACCTTTATTTAACCAGGTAGGCCAGTTGAGAACACCTTTATTTAACCAGGTAGGCTAGTTGAGAACACCTTTATTTAACCAGGTAGGCTAGTTGAGAACACCTTTATTTAACCAGGTAGGCCAGTTGAGAACACCTTTATTTAACCAGGTAGGCTAGTTGAGAACACCTTTATTTAACCAGGTAGGCTAGTTGAGAACACCTTTATTTAACCAGGTAGGCCAGTTGAGAACACCTTTATTTAACCAGGTAGGCTAGTTGAGAACACCTTTATTTAACCAGGTAGGCCAGTTGAGAACACCTTTATTTAACCAGGTAGGCTAGTTGAGAACACCTTTATTTAACCAGGTAGGCTAGTTGAGAACACCTTTATTTAACCAGGTAGGCTAGTTGAGAACACCTTTATTTAACCAGGTAGGCTAGTTGAGAACACCTTTATTTAACCAGGTAGGCCAGTTGAGAACACCTTTATTTAACCAGGTAGGCTAGTTGAGAACACCTTTATTTAACCAGGTAGGCCAGTTGAGAACACCTTTATTTAACCAGGTAGGCTAGTTGAGAACACCTTTATTTAACCAGGTAGGCCAGTTGAGAACACCTTTATTTAACCAGGTAGGCTAGTTGAGAACACCTTTATTTAACCAGGTAGGCTAGTTGAGAACACCTTTATTTAACCAGGTAGGCCAGTTGAGAACACCTTTATTTAACCAGGTAGGCTAGTTGAGAACATCTTTATTTAACCAGGTAGGCTAGTTGAGAACACCTTTATTTAACCAGGTAGGCTAGTTGAGAACACCTTTATTTAACCAGGTAGGCAAGTTGAGAACACCTTTATTTAACCAGGTAGACCAGTTGAGAACAAGTTCTCATTTACAAATGCGACCTGGCCAAGATAAAGCAAAGCACTTCGACAGATACAATGACACAGAGATGCATCCAATGCAAAACGGGGCGGCAGGGTAGCCTAATGGTTGGACTAGGAACCGGAAGGTTGCAAGTTCAAGCCCCTGAGCTGACAAGGTACTAATCTGTCGTCCTGCCTCTGAACAGGCAGTTAAACCACTGTTCCTAGGCCGTCATTGAAATTAAGAATGTGTTCTTAACTGACTTGCCTGGTTAAATAAAGGTCAAATAAAAAATATAAAAAACAAATACAGATATCTGCCAGATTTGAACCTTAACCCTAATGCTAATTACATGACCGCGGGTGAGCGGACATCGACTTCAGGGGGTTAATTGATATTAATATGTTAATTATTTTAATGAGATGATAGTATATTTTATTTTATTGCTGTGATAATCTATTTTAATGCAGAGCTAAGTCTAAGAATGGTGGTCGTTGTCTGAGAGAGAAGTTGGATCGACTGGGACTCAACCTGCCAGCTGGTCGGAGAAAAGCTGCCAACGTTACACTCCTCACCTCTCTGGTGGAAGGTAGGAATAACTCATCCTTCTATCAATCTACACCTAATAAAACTCATCCTTCTATCAATCTACACCTAATAAAACTCATCCTTCTATCAATCTACACCTAATATAACTCATCCCTCTACCAATCTACACCTAATATAACTCATCCTTCTATCAATCTACACCAAATAAAACTCATCCTTCTATCAATCTACACCTAATATAACTCATCCCTCAATCAATCTGGACCACCTAATATATTTCATCCCTCTATCAATCTACACCTAATATAACTCATCCCTCAATCAATCTGGACCACCTAATATATTTCATCCCTCTATCAATCTACACCTAATATAACTCATCCCTCAATCAATCTGGACCACCTAATATATTTCATCCCTCTATCAATCTACACCTAATATAACTCATCCCTCAATCAATCTGGACCACCTAATATATTTCATCCCTCTATCAATCTACACCTAATATAACTCATCCCTCAATCAATCTGGACCACCTAATATAACTCATCCCTCAATCAATCTGGACCACCTAATATAACTCATCCCTCAATCAATCTGGACCACCTAATATCATTCATCCCTCTATCAATCTACACCTAATATAACTCATCCCTCTATCAATCTGGACCACCTAATATCATTCATCCCTCTATCAATCTACACCTAATATAACTCATCCCTCTATCAATCTGGACCACCTAATATCATTCATCCCTCTATCAATCTGGACCACCATATATATTTCATCCCTCTATCAATCTACACCTAATATAACTCATCCCTCAATCAATCTGGACCACCTAATATCATTCATCCCTCTATCAATCTACACCTAATATAACTCATCCCTCTATCAATCTGGACCACCTAATATCATTCATCCCTCTATCAATCTGGACCACCATATATATTTCATCCCTCTATCAATCTACACCTAATATAACTCATCCCTCAATCAATCTGGACCACCTAATATCATTCATCCCTCTATCAATCTACACCTAATATAACTCATCCCTCTATCAATCTGGACCACCTAATATCATTCATCCCTCTATCAATCTGGACCACCATATATATTTCATCCCTCTATCAATCTACACCTAATATAACTCATCCCTCTATCAATCTGGACCACCTAATATCATTCATCCCTCTATCAATCTGGACCACCATATATATTTCATCCCTCTATCAATTTACACCAAATAAAACTCATCCTTCTATCAATCTGGACCACCTAATATATTTCATCCCTCTATCAATCTGGACCACCTAATATAACTCATCCCTCTATCAATCTGGACCACCTAATATAACTCATCCCTCTATCAATCTGGACCACCTAATATATTTCATCCCTCTATCAATCTGGACCACCTAATATATTTCATCCCTCTATCAATCTACACCTTCTAAAAAAACTCATGCCTCTATTATCCTACACCTAATATAACTCATCCCTCTATCAATCTACACCTAATATAACTCATCCCTCAATCAATCTGGACCACCTAATATCATTCATCCCTCTATCAACCTAGACCTTCTAAAAAAACTCATGCCTCTATTATCCTACACCTAATACAACTCATCCCTCTATTAACCTACACCTAATACAACTCATGCCTCTATTAACCTACACCTAATACAACTCATGCCTCTATTAATCTACACCTAATACAACTCATGCCTTTATTAACCTACACCTAAAAAAACTCATGCCTCTATTAACCTACACCTAATACAACTCATCCCTCTATTAATCTACACCTAAAAAACTCATGCCTCTATTAATCTACACCTAATACAACACATCCCTCTGTAACAGTATAATTTTAAACCGTCCCCTTGCCCATACCCGGGCGCGAACCAGGGACCTTCTGCACACATCAACAACAGTCACCCTCGAAGCATCGTTACCCATCGCTCCACAAAAGCCACGGCCCTTGCAGAGCAAGGGGAACTACTACTTCAAGGTCTCAGAGCAAGTGACGTAACCGATTGAAACGCTATTTAGCGCACACCGCTAACTAAGCTAGCCGTTTCACATCCGTTACACCTCTACCAATCTACACCTTCTAATAAAACACTTCCCTCTACCAATCTACACCTTCTAATAAAACACTTCATTCTACCAATCTATACCTCCTAATAAAACACATCCCTCTACCAATCTACACCTTCTAATAAAACACTTCCCTCTACCAATCTACACCTTCTAATAAAACACATCCCTCTACCAATCTATACCTCCTAATAAAACACATCCCCCTACCAATCTATACCTCCTAATAAAACACTTCCCTCTACCAATCTACACCTTCTAATAAAACACTTCATTCTACCAATCTATACCTCCTAATAAAACACATCCCTCTACCAATCTACTCCTTCTAATAAAACACTTCCCTCTACCAATCTACACCTTCTAATAAAACACTTCCCTCTACCAATCTACACCTTCTAATAAAACACTTCATTCTACCAATCTATACCTCCTAATAAAACACATCCCCCTACCAATCTATACCTCCTAATAAAACACATCCCTCTACCAATCTATACCTCCTAATAAAACACATCCCTCTACCAATCTACACCTTCTAATAAAACACTTCCCTCTACCAATCTACACCTTCTAATAAAACACTTCCCTCTACCAATCTATACCTCCTAATAAAACACATCCCCTACCAATCTATACCTCCTAATAAAACACATCCCTCTACCAATCTACACCTTCTAATAAAACACTTCATTCTACCAATCTATACCTCCTAATAAAACACATCCCTCTACCAATCTATACCTCCTAATAAAACACTTCCCTCTACCAATCTATACCTCCTAATAAAACACTTCCCTCTACCAATCTACACCTTCTAATAAAACACATCCCTCTACCAATCTACACCTTCTAATACAACACCTAATACAACTCATCCGTCTATCAATCTGGACATCCTAATAAAACTCATCCCTTTGTCAATCGACACCTAATACAACTCATCCGTCTATCAATCTGGACATCCTAATAAAATGCATCCCTCTGTCAATCTAAACCTCCTAATAAAACTCATCCCTCTATCAATCTACATCTTCCATTAAAACTATTAAATCTCATCCCTCATCCCTATATTAATCCATTAAATCTCATCCCTCTATTAATCTGCACCTTAACAACTAATCCCTCTTTCAAGCAACACCTCCTAATACAAATCATCCCTCTATCAATCTGGACCTCCAAGTAAAATTCTTCCCTCTATCAATCTGGACATCCTAATAAAACCCATCCATCCACCAATCTACACCTTCAAACCAAACTCATCCCTCCATCAATCTACACCTTCTTATAAAACTCATTCCTATATCAATCTACACCTCCAAATACAACTCACCCCTCTATCAATTTACACCTCCTAATAAATGTCATCCCTCCATCAATCTACATCGTCTTATACAACTCATCCCTCTATCAATCTAGACTTCTTAAATATCTTTCTACACCTCCTAATAAAACTCATCTCCTTATTATCTACACCTAATACAACTCATCCCTATATCAATATACATCTAATACAACTAAATCAGTCTGGACCTCCGAATAAATCTCATCCTTCTATCAATCTACATCTAATAAAAGACATCCCTTTATCAATCTACACCTCCTAATAAATCTCATCCTTAAATCAATTTACACCTTCTATTAAAACTCATCCCTCTATTGTATCTAAACCTCTGAATAAAAATAATCTCTGTCAATCTGCACCTTTAAAGCCCATGACTCTATCAATCTACTCATTCTGATAAATATCATCCCTCTATCAATCTGCACCTAATATAACTCATCCCTCAATCAATCTACACCTCCTAATACAACTCATCCCTCTACCAATCTACACCTCCTAATAAAACTCATCCCTCTATCAATCTCAACCTTCTCATAAAACTCATCCCTCTATCAATCTACACCTTCTAATTATACTCATCCCTATATCAATCTACACCTTCTAATTATACTCACCCCTCTATCAACCTACACCTTCATATTTTACTCATCCCTATAGCAATATTCTCCTCCTAATAAAATATGTTTGTGTGTGTACGTGTACGTGTGTGTTTGTGTAGGTGAGGCGCTCCACCTGGCTAGAGACTTTGGTTATACGTGTGAGACAGAGTTTCCTACCAAGGCAGCAGGAGAACACCTAGCCAGACAACACAATGAACCCAAGGAGACCAGTGGGCGCAAGAAGATGGTACTGGCCACCAAGTAAGACACACACACAGACACACACACACACACACACACATATATATATATATATTGAACTCTTAACCCCTAACCTCTTACCTTTTCCCTGTGACATTTAGGCAGATCTGTAAAGAGTTCCAGGACCTGTTGAGTCAGGACCGTTCTCCTCTTGGCTCCTCCAGACCCACACCTATACTGGACCTGGATATACAGAGACACCTCACACACTTCAGGTACATGCACACACACACACACACACACACACACACACACACACACACACACACACACACACACACACACACACACACACACACACACACACACACACACACACACACACACACACACACACACACACACACACACACACACACACACTCACACACACACACACACACACACACACACACACACACACACACACACACACACACACACACACACACACACACACACACACACACACACACACACACACACACACACACACAATCTTCAGCTGTTCTGAGCTGCCCTTCACAATGTAATTTGACCCCACATGAACCATGACAGTATCAGCCCCCAGTGACTGACTCACAGCCTCGGGAAGCAACCTGGTGATATCCTGAACTTTGACCCCACATGAACCATGACAGTATCAGCCCCGGTGACTGACTCACAGCCTCGTGAAGAAACCTGGTGACTTTTGCCCGAAGAAAACACAAAGTCTTTGCCCCAGGTACAGATATATGCCTCACCATTGAACTCCCTATCACAATAGCCAGAATGATCCGTCCTCTGTCGTGTCTTGAAGCAGATTGTGAGGCCAGAGCCAGAACTCACCTGAGAAGAGGACTGCAAAAGGACAGAGTTCTGATCCAGAGAGTGGTGGTTCAGGCTGTGTACAGGACACAACAGCCAAAAGGACAGAGTTCTGATCCAGAGAGTGGTGGTTCAGGCTGTGTACAGGACACAACAGCCAAAAGGACAGAGTTCTGATCCAGAGAGTGGTGGTTCAGGCTGTGCAGGTTCAAGCTGCGGGGCGGCAGGGTGGTCTAGTGGTTAGAGCATTGGACTAGTAATCGAAAGGTTGCAAGTTCAAATCCCCGAGCTGACAAGGTACAAATGTGTCATTCTGCACTTGAACAGGCAGTTAACCCACTGTTCCTAGGCCATCATTGAAAATAAGAATTTGTTCTTAACTGACTTGCCTGGTAAAATACATTTTAAATTTAAAAAAATTACCCTCACCTGGAGTCTAACAAGGAGCATCCATTTACACTCACCTGGAGTCCAACAAGGAGCATCCATTTACACTCACCTGGAGTCCAACAAGGAGCATCCATTTACACTCACCTGGAGTCCAACAAGGAGCATCCATTTACACTCACCTGGAGTCCAACAAGGAGCATCCATTTACACTCATCTGGAGTCCAACAAGGAGCATCCATTTACACTCACCTGGAGTCCAACAAGGAGCATCCATTTACACTCACCTGGAGTCCAACAAGGAGCATCCATTTACCCTCACCCGGAGTCTAACAAGGAGCATCCATTTACACTCACCTGGAGTCTAACAAGGAGCATCCATTTACACTCACCTGGAGTCTAACAATGAGCATCCATTTACACTCACCTGGAGTCCAACAAGGAGCATCCATTTACACTCACCTGGAGTCCAACAAGGAGCATCCATTTACACTCACCTGGAGTCCAACAAGGAGCATCCATTTACACTCACCTGGAGTCCAACAAGGAGCATCCATTTACACTCACCTGGAGTCCAACAAGGAGCATCCATTTACACTCACCTGGAGTCCAACAAGGAGCATCCATTTACACTCACCTGGAGTCCAACAAGGAGCATCCATTTATTATTATTATTATATATTATCCATTTACACTCACCTGGAGTCCAACAAGGAGCATCCATTTACACTCACCTGGAGTCCAACAAGGATCAGTCATTTACACTCACCTGGAGTCCAACAAGGAGCATCCATTTACACTCACCTGGAGTCCAACAAGGAGCATCCATTTACACTCACCTGGAGTCCGACAATGAGCAGCTATTTACACTCACCTGGAGTCCAACAAGGAGCATCCATTTACACTCACCTGGAGTCCGACAATGAGCAGCTATTTACACTCACCTGGAGTCCGACAAGGAGCATCCATTTCCTGGTTCTAGCTAGTAGAGAGGTGCAGTGGGGGAAACTGATCATAGTCCTATTAGGATCCTCTTGGATGATTTGATGGTCTCATAGAATCCTTATTCAGGTCATAATAATCCTTTCTTTACCTGCATCAAGTTCCATCGGATCGTGACAACAACGAATATGTGGCAGATTATACAGTTAATAGCATGCGACACCCCAGCAGATTGAAATGAGTTTTAACAGCTGCAGGCCAACAGTCCAAGGGAACAAACATTTTCCGGCTCCACAGCGGACACCTGCACAACAGTGTTGTTTGTCTTTGGTTGAATGTGAAGAGCGTTGAATGTGAAGAGTGAGAGAGAAGTGCAGGGGGGGCAGGTGATGTCTGGGTCAGCTGTCAGTGGCAGGTGGCCGGCTGTTCCTTGCTATGCACCGGCCCGGCTGCGTGTTAATGTTCGGTGTGGCCTCTCAGAGCTGATTCGGGGTGTCCCCAGTGTCTGTCGTCGTGGGGGTGCTTTGCTGCAGGAGGGAGTGGTGCACTTCACAAAATAGATGGTGTCATGAGGAAGGAAAATTATGCGTATATACGGAAGTAACATCTCAAGACATCAGTCAGGAAGTTAAATCTTGGTCGCAAATGTTTCTTCCAAATGGACAATGACCCCAAGCATACTTCCAAAGTTGTGCAAAATGGCTTAAGGACAACAAAGTCAAGGTATTGGAGTGGCCACAACCTTGACCTCAATCCAATAGAACATTTGTGGGCAGAACTGAAAAAGCGTGTGCGAGCAAGGAGGCCTACAAACCTGACTCAGTTACAAAATTCACCCAACTTATTGTGGGAAGCTTGTGGAAGGCTACCCAAAACATTTGACCCAACTTAAACGATTTAAAGGCAATGCTACCAAAAACTAATTCAGTGTATGTAAACGTCTGACCCACTGGGAATGCGATGAAAGAAATAAAAGCTGAAAGAAATAATTCTCTCTACTATTTTTCTGATATTTCACATTTGTGAAGTAAACTGGTAATCCTAACTGACCTAAAACAGGGGATTTTTAATAGGATTAAACTGAGTTTAAATGTATTTGGCTAAGGTGTATGTAAACTTCCAACTTCAACTGTATATAGCGTAAACATAGTGTATATATAGTGTCTATATAGTATATTTATAATGTCTATATAGTGTGCATATGGTGTCTATATAGTTTATTTATAGCATCTATATTGTGTCCATATCATGTATATAGTGTTAATAGTGTGTATAGAGTGTATATAGTTGGTAATATATTGTATATATAGAGTATATAGTGTGTATAGAGTGTATATAGTGTTAATATAGTGTATATATAGAATATATAGTGTATATATAGAGTATATAGTGTATATAGAGTATATAGTGTGTATAGAGTGTATATAGTGTCTATGTAGTTTATTTATGGTGTCTTTAAAATGTCTATATTGTGTCTCTATAGTATATAGCATATAGTGTGTATATACACATATACATATATACATATACATATATATATACACACGCTATATACTATGTCGCGATACGAAACCTTCAGCCCCGCCCCTTGGCCGGCAGCGGGGTTGCTAGAGGTGGTTAGCGTCCCGTTCCCTTGATTGGACAGGGCACTATAGATACTTCAGGTTATCTCGGTATAACCAGGACCGCTCGCGTAGCCCTGCCTCTCTTTCTATGTCGAAGCGTTGTCCGCGTAGAGAGGTCTTTTGCCTTGTCACTCTCAACGGTCTAGCTCTAGCTGGGATGTGTGAACCCCACGTTTCTCCTCCAGACTCTTTGTTTCACCACTAATTGGTCCTTGAGTTATTATTAAGCACTAGTCCTACCAGTCTCTATATGATTTCCCTGTGGTTGAGTGTTTCCCCTCTGTGATGTATCTAGTTTAAAGTGTGAAGACCTTTAGTCAACTTAGTCTCACTACTCTGCCCGTCGGCTATGTATCGCTTGGAAAATAAAACTTAGATCGATAAGACAATTAAATTAATCAATCACTACTGGACACACCTTCCTCCTTGTCTTTTAATAGTAACTCATTCTGTCATAGAGCATTGATCCCCGTTTCCAGTGTCCCGGTAGCGGGGAGTGTCAGAGTTGTTATCTCCCGTGGCGTTAACTGTCTTTGAGAGAACCGTTTACTCGAGACAAAATAAGACTACCGTTTATTTTTGAAAACACTCTGTTTTTTGTCTTTTACAATCAAACACACTTCAAAATACACAATTGTTACTCGGTCACACACAGCGTTAATCAAAAACATGCAATTGACTTAATGCTCTTATAAAATGCCTGGTACAATGATAACACTTATCTCTATATTAAATACTTATAATAGTTATTTAATTACCTTTGAGAGATGACGAGGAGACCCACAAGATCAGGAGCAGAGTTTCAATCAGTCAGAGTTCTGTTAAGAATTTAGATAGGTAGCGACTCCCCTCTACTGGCTGAGAGGTTGAATTGGAGTCGGTGCTTTACTAAATTGAGAGATTCAAGTTTGGCCGGGATGGGAGAACCCGCTGGTGATTCCCTGCCCCAAATGGAATACCAAAAAGTCTGTGTCCGCAACGAGGTCGAGATGCTGAGCTCAATCGAGAGGTTCCGGAGAACACTTCTGGATATATTTGCATCAGCACCCACGCGCCTGACGCAAAGCGACAAAATGACTGGTCAATAGTTAAACGGTATATCGGAGAGTCACTTCTCAGATCCAACAAGTTAGAATCTTTTAAGTAATTTGAGTCAGGTGTCAATTTACCCAAAGTCAAATGGTTGTCTAAATGAATTCAGAATTCAAGAAGTCAGCGCCAAAGTAATGGCAAATGTCTCTTTATATACCTTTTGATTCTCTGCACCCGATCTGCTGCTCCTCCCATCCCCTCAGAGCAGAGAGGGTGATGACATATCTTACAACAGGAAATACTTTTCTTACAGTTCATATATGGGCCTCTGGTTATGACAGAGCCTATTACTCTAGCAACAATGAGGAAACACTTTTCTTACAGTGCGCATATGGGCCTCTGTTTATGACAGAGCCTATTACTCTATCAGCAATGAGTCTATCAGCTGTTCCCATTCAGAGGTGTCACTTGAGGCAGAGGGTGATTCTTCCTGACACCAGTCAGGTTCAATAGTTGGTTGGCTTGAGTCGTCTTCTGGTGGCTTTGCCCAATCCGGTATTTCAGTAGGCGAGGTCATCTCTGTCTCTACCCTTGGTGGGTAAGACAGGGGAAGAGGACCAGGAGGTAGATCCATTTGGCGTTTTACTACAACTATATACTATAGAGACAGAGTATATATATATACACACTACTCTTCAAAAGTTTGGCGTCACTTAGAAATGTCCTTGTTTTTGACCAGACTAACCAGAATAGAAAGAGGAATGGGAGGCCACGGTGCACAACTGAGCAAGAGGACAAGTACATTAGAGTGTCTAGTTTGAAAGCCTCACAAGTTCTCAACTGGCAGCTTCATTATATAGTACCCACAAAACACCAGTCTCAACGTCAACAGTGAAGATGCGACTCCAGAATGCTGGCCTTCTAGGCAGAGTTGTAGAAAAAAAGCCATATCTCAGACTGGCCAATAAAAAGAAAAGATTAAGATGGGCAAAAGAACACAGACACTGGACAGAGAAAGAGTGGGAAAAAGTATTATGGACAGATAAAGTTTGCGGTGTTCAGATCACAAAGAAGAACATTCATGAGATGCAAAAAAAATTAATAGATGCTGGAGGAGTGCTTGACGCCATCTGTCAATCATGGTGGAGGCAATGTGATAGTCTGAGGGTGCTTTGGTGCTGGTAAAGTGGAAGATTTGTACAGGACAAAAGGGATCTTGAAGAAGGAAGGCTATCACTCCATTTTGCAACACCATGCCATACCCTGTGGATGGCACTTAGTTGGAGCAAATTTCCTCCTACAATAGGACATGACCCAAAGCACAGCTCCAAACTATGCAATAACTATTTAGTGAAGAAGCAGTCAGCTGGTATTCTGTCTATAATGGAGTCAATAAACAATCACCGGATCTCAACCCTTATTGAGCTGTTGTGGGAGCAGCTTGACCGTATGGTATGTGAGAAGTGCCCATCAAGCCAATCCAACTTGTGGGAGGTGTTTCAGGAAGCATGGGGTGAGATTACATGGGGTCAGATTACCTCAACAAATTGACAACTAGAATGCCAAAGGTCTGCAAGGCTATAATTGCTAAAAATGGAGGATTCTTTGAAGAAAGCAAAGTTTAAAGTACAGAATTATTATTTCAATTTCTAAGTGACCCAAAACTTTTGAACAGTACCAATATTGTGTCTAAATAATATATATACATATTGTGTCTATATAGTGTCTATATAACGTCTATATAATGTCTATATAGTGTGTATATATGGTATGAATAGTGTCTACATATTGTGCATATAGTGAATATTGTCAGGTGGGTGCAGGAATCAGACGCAGAGAGAGTTCTGAGGTTAAGTGCTTTATTCAGGCACAACAAAATAATAAGCCCAACAAATACAGGGCGCGGGACATACAACGAGACAACCCAAAAACCACAGGGTGCTTAGTTAGTATTTATATAGTGTCTATATCGTGGCTATATAATGTACATATAGTATTTATATAGTGTCTATATGGTGTCTATATAATGTACATATAGTCTTTATATAGTAGCTAAATAATCTATATTTAGTGTAAACATAGTGTATTTTTGTACATATAGTGTCTATATACTGTAGATAATATCTATATAGAGTATATATATATATATATATTGTATATGGTGTCTATTTAGTATATATATAATGTCTATATTGTGTATGTAGTGTCGACATACTGTATATCTGTATATACACTACCATCAAAAGTTTGGACACAAAGGTTTTTCTTTATTTGTACTTTTTTCTACATTGTAGAATAATAGTGAAGACATCAAAACTATGAAATAACACATATGGAACCATGTAGTAACCCAAAAGGTGTTAAACAAATCACCCTTTGCCTTGATGACAGCTTTGCACACTCTTGGCATTCTCTCAACCACCCTTACGTGGAATGCTTTTCCAACACTCTTGAAGGAGTTCCTACATGTGTTGGCTGCTTTTCCTTCACTCTTGAATCCTGTAGCACAAACTCAAGAAAGTTCTGGGACACTGTAAAGTCCATGTGGTCCTTCTGTAGCACAGTTGGTAGAGCATGGCGCTTGTAACGCCAGGGTAGTGGGTTCGATTCCCGGGACCACCCATACGTAGAATGTATGCACACATGTAAGTCGCTTTGGATAAAAGCGTCTGCTAAATGGCATATATTATGGAGAATAAGAGCACCTCCTCCCAGCTGTACACTGCACTAAGGCTAGGAAACACTGTCACCACTGATAAATCCACAATAATTGAGAATTTCAATAAGCATTTTTCTACAGCTGGCCATGCTTTCCACCTGGCTACCCCTACCCCGGTCAACTGCCCTGCAGCCCCCATAGCAACTCGACCACAAGCCTCCCCATTTCTCCTTCACCCAAATCCAGATAGCTGATGATCTGAAAGAGCGGCAAAATCTGGACCCCTACAAATTAGCCTGGCTAGACAATCTGGACACTCTCTTTCTAAAATTATCTGCAGAAATGGTTGCAAACCATATTACTAGCCCGTTCAACCTCTTTTTCGTATCGTCTAAGATTCCAAAAGATTTGAAAGCTGACGCGATCATCCCCCTCTTCAAAGGGGTAGACACTCTTGACCCAAACTGCTACATACCTATATCTATCCTACTCTTCCGTTCCAAGGTCTTCGAAAGCCAAGTTAACGACCATTTCGAATCCCACCGTACTCCGCTATGCAATCTGGTTTCAGTGCTGGTCATGTGTGCACCTCAATTCTCGTGCCGACTCTCTTCTCTGTGTACATCAATGATGTCGCTCTTGCTGCTGGTGATTCTCTGATCCACCTCTACGCAGACGAAACCATTCTGTATACTTCTGGCCCCTTTTTGGACACTGTGTTAACTAACCTGCAGACGAGCTTCAATGCCATACAGCTCTCCTTCTGTGGCCTCCAACTGCTCTTAAATGCAAGTAAAACGAAATGCATGCAACCGATCGCTGCCCACACCTGCCCGCCTGTCCAGCATCACTACTCTGGACAGTTCTGACTTAGAATATGTGGATTGCAAATACCTAGGTGTCTGGCTAGACTGTCAACTCTCCTTCCAGAATCACATTATCATCTCCAATCCAAAATTAAATCTAGAATCGGCTTCTTATTTCGTAACGAAGCATCCTTCACTCATGCTGCCAAACATACCCTAAAACTGACCATCCTACTGATCCTCGACTTTGGCAATGTAATTTACAAAATAGCCTCCAACACTCTACTCAACCAATTGGATGCAGTCTATCACAGTGCCATCCGTTTTGTCACCAAAGCCGCATAAACTACCCACCACTGCGTCCTGTACACTCTCTTTGACTGGCCCTCGCTTCAAACTCGTCACCAAACCCACTGGCTCCAGGTCATCTACAAGTCTTTGCTAGGTATATCCCCGCCTTATCTCAGCTCACTGGTCACCATATCTGCACCCAATCATAGCACGCGCTCCAGTAGGTACATCTCACTTGTCACCCCCAAAGCCAATTCCCCCTTTGGTCACCTTTCCTTCCAGTTCTCTGCTGCCAATGACTGGAACGAACTGCAAAAATCACTGAAGCTGGAGACTCATATCTCCCTCACTAGCTTTAAGCACCAGCTGTCAGAGCAGCTCACAGATCACTGCACCTGTATATAGTCCATCTGTAAATAGCCCATCCAACTACCTCATCCAGATACTGTATTTATTTATCTTGCTCATTTGCACTCCAGTATTTCTACTTGCACATCATCATCTGCTCATCTATCACTCCAGTGTTTAAAAGGTATATTGTAATTACTTCGCCACCATGGCCTATTTATTATCTTACCTCTTTTGCACACACTGTATATATACTTTTTCTACTGTATTATTGACTGTATGCTTTGTTTATTCCATGTGTAACTCTGTGTTGTTGTATGTGTCGAACTGCTTTGCTTTATCTTGGCCAGGTCCAAGTTGTAAATGAGAACTTGTTCTCAACTAGCCTACCTGGTTAAATAAAGGTGTTCTCAACTAGCCTACCTGGTTAAATAAAGGTGTTCTCAACTAGCCTACCTGGTTAAATAAAGGTGTTCTCAACTAGCCTACCTGGTTAAATAAAGGTGAAATAAACATAAATAAACTCTGTGGTCCAACTCATTCCAAACCATCTCAATTGGGTTGAGGTCGGTTGATTGTAGAGGCCAGGTCATCTGATGCAGCACTCATCACTATCCTTCTTGGTCAAATAGCCCTTACACAGTCTGGAGGTGTGTTGGGTCATTGTCCTGTTAAAAACCAAATGATCGTCACACTAAGAGCAAACTGGATGGGATGGCGTATTGCTGCAGTATGCTGTGGTTGCCATGCACGTTAATTGTGCCTTGAATTCAAAATAAATCACAGACAGTGTCACCATCAAAGTACCCCCACACCATCACACCTCCTCCTCCATGCTTCACGGTGGGAACCACACATGCAGAGATGATCCGTTCACCTACTCTACATCTCACAGAGACACAGACATCATTAAAGCACCATCACACCTCCTCCTCCATGCTTCACGGTGGGAACCACACATGCAGAGATGATCCGTTCACCTACTCTACATCTCACAGAGACACAGACATCATTAAAGCACCATCACACCTCCTCCTCCATGCTTCACGGTGGGAACCACACATGCAGAGATGATCCGTTCACCTAAAGACACGACTCCAAACCCGTACCCGGGAGCGTAATCATAGTTATAATAATAATAATAATATAATATAATCATAGCCTCAAGCTCATTATCATAAAGCAACCATAACGTTTCCTATTCATGAAAATCGCAAATGAAATGAAATAAATATATTGAAACACAAGCTTAGCCTTTTGTTAACAACACTGTCATCTCACATTTTCAAAATATGCTTTCAACCAAAGCTACACAAGCATTTGTGTAAGAGTATTGATAGCCTAGCATAGCATTAAGCCTAGCATTCAGCAGGCAACATTTTCACAAAAACAAGAAAAGCATTCAAATAAAATAATTTACCTTTGAAGAACTTCGAATGTTTTCAATGACGAGACTCTCAGTTAGATAGCATATGTTCATTTTTTCCAAAATGATTATTTGTGTAAGAGAAATAGCTCCGTTTTGTTCATCACGTTTGGCTAAGAAAAAAAAAACGAAAATGCAGTCACTTACAACACCAAACTTTTTTTCCAAATTAGCTCCATAATATCGACATAAACATGGAAAACGTTGTTTAGAATCAATCCTCAAGGTGTTTTTCACAATTCTATTAGATGAAAAATCATTCCTGGCAGTCGGTTTCTCATCCGAGGCAAACGGAAAAATACTGCAGCTGGAGATTACGCAATAATTTCGACGGAGGACGCCAAGCGACCACCTGGTAGATGTAGTCTCTTATGGTCAATCTTCCAAATGATATGCCTACAAATATGTCACAATGCTGCAGACACCTTGGGGAAAACATGGAAAACGTAAGCTGACTCCTAGCTCCTCCACAGCCGTATAAGGAGTCATTGCCATGAGGCAGTTTTAAAAAATGCGGCACTTCGGATTGGATTTTTATCTGGGTTTTTTCTGTAAGATCAGTTCTGTGGCACATATCTTTGCAGTTTTGGAAACGTCAGAGTGTTTTCTTTCCAAAGCTGCCAATTATATGCATAGTCGAGCATCTTTTCGTGACAAAATATCTTGTTTAAAACAGGAACGTTTTTCATCTCAAAATTAAAATAGCGCCCCCTAGTTATAAAAGGTTAAAGTAATGATGGATTGCTCTTTGCTTATTTGAGCTGTTCTTGCCGTAATATGGACTTGGTCTTTTGCCAAATAGAGCTATCTTCTGTATATCACCCCTACCTTGTCACAACACAACAGATTGGCTCAAACGCATTAAGAATCCAGTCCAAATAAATACTTCGCATAATTCAAGTAAAAGACACATCTCAACATCAACTGTTCAGAGGAGAATGTGTGAATCAGGCCTTCATGGCCGAATTTCTGCAAAGAAACCACTTCTAAAAGACACCAATAAGAAGAAGAGACTTGGTTGGGACAAGAAACATGAGCAATGGACAGTAGACCTGTGGAAATCTGTCCTTTGGTCTGATGAGTCCAAGTTTAAGATTTCTGGTTCCAACCACTGTGTCTTTGTGAGATGCAGAGTAGGTGAACGGATGATCTCCACATGTTTGGTTCCCACCGTGAAGCACGGAGGAGGAGGTGTGATGGTGCTTTAATGATGACACTGTCTGTGATGTATTTAGAATTCAAGGCACACTTAGCCAGCATGGCTAACATAGCATTCTGCCGTGATACGCCATCCCATCTTTTTTTATTTATTTATTTCACCTTTATTTAACCAGGTAGGCTAGTTGAGAACAAGTTCTCATTTGCAACTGCGACCTGGCCAAGATAAAGCATAGCAGTGTGAACAGACAACACAGAGTTACACATGGAGTAAACAATTAGCAAGTCAATAACACAGTAGAAAAAAATGGGCAGTCTTTATACAATGTGTGCAAAAGGCATGAGGAGGTAGGCGAATAATACAATTTTGCAGATTAACACTGGAGTGATAAATGATCAGATGGGCATGTACAGGTAGTGTGCAAAAGAGCAGAAAAGTAAATAAATAAAAACAGTATAAAAACAGTATGGGAATGAGGTAGGTGAAAAAGGGTGAGCTATTTACCTATAGACTATGTACAGCTGCAGCGATCGGTTAGCTGCTCGGATAGCTGATGTTTGAAGTTGGTGAGGGAGATAAAAGTCTCCAACTTCAGCGATTTTTGCAATTCGTTCCAGTCACAGGCAGCAGAGTACTGGAACGAAAGGCGGCCAAATGAGGTGTTGGCTTTAGGGATGATCAGTGAGATACACCTGCTGGAGCGCGTGCTACGGATGGGTGTTGCCATCGTGACCAGTGAACTGAGATAAGGCGGAGCTTTACCTAGCATGGACTTGTAGATGACCTGGAGCCAGTGGGTCTGGCGACGAATATGTAGTGAGGGCCAGCCGACTAGAGCATACAAGTCGCAGTGGTGGGTGGTATAAGGTGCTTTAGTGACAAAACGGATGGCACTGTGATAGACTGCATCCAGTTTGCTGAGTAGAGTGTTGGAAGCGATTTTGTAGATGACATCGCCGAAGTCGAGGATCGGTAGGATAGTCAGTTTTACTAGGGTAAGCTTGGCAGCGTGAGTGAAGGAGGCTTTGTTGCGGAATAGAAAGCCGACTCTGGATTTGATTTTTGATTGGAGATGTTTGATGTGAGTCTGGAAGGAGAGTTTGCAGTCTAGCCAGACACCTAGGTACTTATAGATGTCCACATATTCAAGGTTGGAACCATCCAGGGTGGTGATGCTAGTCGGGCATGCGGGTGCAGGCAGCGATCGGTTGAAAAGCATGCATTTGGTTTTACTCGCGTTTAAGAGCAGTTGGAGGCCACGGAAGGAGTGCTGTATGGCATTGAAGCTCGTTTGGAGGTTTGATAGCACAGTGTCCAATGACGGGCCGAAAGTATATAGAATGGTGTCGTCTGCGTAGAGGTGGATCAGGGAATCGCCCGCAGCAAGAGCAACATCATTGATATATACAGAGAAAAGAGTCGGCCCGAGAATTGAACCCTGTGGCACCCCCATAGAGACTGCCAGAGGACCGGACAGCATGCCCTCTGATTTGACACACTGAACTCTGTCTGCAAAGTAATTGGTGAACCAGGCAAGGCAGTCATCCGAAAAACCGAGGCTGTTGAGTCTGCCGATAAGAATTTGGTGATTGACAGAGTCGAAAGCCTTGGCGAGGTCGATGAAGACGGCTGCACAGTACTGTCTTTTATCGATGGCGGTTATGATATCATTTAGTACCTTGAGTGTGGCTGAGGTGCACCCGTGACCGGCTCGGAAACCAGATTGCACAGCGGAGAAGGTACGGTGGGATTCGAGATGGTCAGTGACCTGTTTGTTGACTTGGCTTTCGAAGACCTTAGATAGGCAGGGCAGGATGGATATAGGTCTATAGCAGTTTGGGTCCAGGGTGTCTCCCCCTTTGAAGAGGGGGATGACTGCGGCAGCTTTCCAATCCTTGGGGATCTCAGACGATATGAAAGAGAGGTTGAACAGGCTGGTAATAGGGGTTGCGACAATGGCGGCAGATAGTTTCAGAAATAGCGGGTCCAGATTGTCAAGCCCAGCTGATTTGTACGGGTTTGCTCTGGTTTGCTCTTAGTGGGACTATCATTTGTTTTTCAACAGGACAATGACCCAACACACCTCCAGGCTGGGAAAGGGATATTTGACCAAGAAGGAGATTGATTGAGTGCTGCATCAGATGACCTGGCCTCCATGACCCAACCTCAACCCAATTGAGATGGTTTGGGATGAGTTGGACCGCAGGGAGGAAAAGTAGTCAACAAGTGCTCAGCATATGTGGGAACTCCTTCAAGACTGGTGGAAAAGCATTCTAGGTGAAGCTGGTTTAGAGAAAGCTAGAGTAAGAGTGTGCAAAGCTGTCATCATAGCAAACGGTGGCTACATTGAATAATGTAAAATATATTTTGATTTCATCAACACTTTTTCGGTTAATACATGTGTCATGTCATAGTTTGTCTTCACTATTATTCTGAAATGTAGAAAATAGTAAAAAATAAAGAAAAACCCTTGAATCAGTAGGTGTGTCCAAACTGTATAGATACTGTATATCTATAGTGTTTGTATAGTGTGTGTCGTGTCTGCATAGTGTCTATAGTGTATTTATAATGTATATATAGTGTATATTGTGTATATTGTGTCTATATAGTGCACAGTGCATTCGGAAATGATTCAGGCCTTATTCTAAAATAGATTAAATAAAAAAAACATCCTCATCAATCTACACACAGTACACAGTAATGTTTGCAAATGTATTGAAAGTAAAAAACACAATTACCTTTATTACATCAGTATTCAGATCCTTTGTTATGAGACTCGAAATTGAGCTCAGGTGCATCCTGTTTCCATTGATCATCCTTGAGATGTTTATACAACTTGATTGGAGTCCACGTGTGGAAAATTCAATTGATTAGACATGATCTGGAAAGGCACACACCTGTCTACATAAGGTCCCACAGTTGACAGCGCATATGAGAGCAAGCCAGAGCCAAGCCATGAGGTGGAAAGAATTGTCCGTAGGGCTCCGAGACAGGATTGTGACGAGGCAATCATCTGGGGAAGGGTACCAAAACTTTTATTCAGCGTTGAAGGTCCCCAAGAACACAGTAGCCTCCATCATTCTTAAATGGAATAAGTTTGGAACCACCAAGACTCTTTCTAGAGGAGTAAAAGGCCTTGGTCAGGAAGGTGACCAATAACCCGATGGTCACTCTGACAGAGAAACTCGTTTCAAATGGCATGAGAGTCCTTTAGGAGCCTTTTGGCAAACTCCAAGCTTGCTATCATGTGCCTTTTACTGAGGAGTGGCTTCTGTCTGACCCCTCTACCATAAGGTCCTGATTGGTGGAGTGTTTGAGAAGAAATGTTTGTCCTTCTGGAAGGTTCTCCCATCTCCACAGAGGAACTCTGGAGCTCTATCAGAGTGACAATTGGGTCACCTACCTGACCAAGGCCCTTCTCCCCCGATTGATCAGTTAGGCTGGGTGGCCAGCTCTAAGAACAGTCTTAGCGGTTCCAAACTTTTTACATTTAAAAATAATGGAAGCCACTGTGTTCTTGGGGACAGTCAATGCAGCAGATTTTTTTTGGTACCCTTCCCCAGATCTGTGCCTCGAACACAATCCTGTCTCGGCACTCTACAGACAATTCCTTCGACCACATGGCTTGGTTTTTGTTCTGACATGCACTGTCAACTGTGGGACCTTAAATAGACAGTTGTGTGCATTTCCAACTCATATCCAATCAATTGAATTTACCACAGTTGGACTCCAATCAAATTGTAGAAACATCTCAAGGATGATAAATGGAAACAGGATGCACCTGAGCTCAATTTTGAGTCTCATAGCAAAGGGTCTGGATACTTTAGATTTTTAATACATTTGCAAAAATGCTCTGTCATTGTGGGCTATTGTGATGTCATTGTGGGCTATTGTGATGTCATTGAGGTATTGTGTGTAGATTGAGGAGAAAAAATTATTCATCCATTTAAGAATAAGGTTGTAACGTAACAAAATGTGGAAAATGGGAAGTGGTCTGAATACTTTCAGAATGCACTGTATAGTGTATATAATGTATATCTATATATGTAGTGTATATTTATGTCTTCATGTGTTTGTGTTCTCCAGTCTGATCACCCATGGATTCGGGACTCCGGCTGTGTGCGCGGCTCTCAGCACCTTCCAGACCGTTCTTAGTGAGATGCTCAACTTCCTGGATAAACATTCTGCAGCCGGGAACCCTGGGAAAACCTCTGGTCAGGAGACTGAAAAGACCGGAACTGTCCGGAAAACCAGCGAGCTGCTCAATAAAGACGGCAAAGCTGAAAAGACAGAGTAGCCCTTTTCCTGTGCTGTGCAGTGTATGTGCCTGTGTTTGTCAGGGTTGGATCCCTGGGAGGAGGAGCTCATCTCTGTGGAGACTGACAGAGACATTTATTCATTCTGAACAACAGGAAGTAGAGATAGGGACTTCTGGTCAGCGCCATCTGGGAGTTAAAGGGAGAGGAGCGGGGTACACATGTACACACACATAAACACATATACACACAGAACGTTCTCCCTTCAGTCTCCACCTGAACAGTGCAATTAATGCCATTATGTTGTTTAACGTTTTAGAACCACGAGACTGGGGTCTGGGTTCACTATGTTGGTGAGAGTGTGAGACTGGGTTTACTATGTTGGTGAGAGTGTGAGACTGGGTTTACTATGTTGGTGAGAGTGTGAGACTGGGTTCACTATGTTGGTGAGAGTGTGAGACTGGGTTCACTATGTTGGTGAGAGAGTGAGACTGGGTTTACTATGTTGGTGAGAGTGTGAGACTGGGTTTACTATGTTGGTGAGAGTGTGAGACTGGGTTTACTATGTTGGTGAGAGTGTGAGACTGGGTTCACTATGTTGGTGAGAGTGTGTGTGTGTGTGTGTGTGTGTGTGTGTGTGTGTGTGTGTGTGTGTGTGTGTGTGTGTGTGTGTGTGTGTGTGTGTGTGTCTGTGTGTGTGTGTGCCTGTGTGTGCGTGCGTGTGTGTGAGTCCAGATTTCTGAGACTCTGCCATTTTGTAAAGGTGACTATACAGTTACCATGGAAACATTTTGTTGTGCATGTCTATCTTTGTACACTCCCCAGAACTACAATTATGATACAAGCTCTTTGACCCTTCATAAACATTTGTATAGATATATATATAAATATTTAAATAACTTTTCTTGTAGGCTTTGAATTACATATACTGTATGTTAAAACCATACCTTCTAAAATACCTGTGTTCAATAAAAACTATTGATACATGTTCCTTCCTACTAGTTCCTGTGTAGTGTGTGGGTCAATCAATACACACACGCACATAACTGCATACAACAGAATATATACAAACATGTGGTATCGTATAATAACAGATCCTGGATGTGAATCCCTTTTTTAGAATATAAACAGTTGATTGAATACTCATCGGAAGAACTTCTGAAAAGGACAAACATGAAGAATGAAGACCTGACAGCAGTTCCCCAGGAGAAAGATAGCTAGCAAGATTTTAGCTGATTAAATTAAATCAACAAAATGAAATGACATTTACTTAAAGTATTCAGACCCTTTAGTCAGTACTTTGTTGATTCACCTTGGCAGCAATTACAGCCTCGAGTCTTCTTGGGTATGACGCTACAAGCTTGACACACCTGTATTTGGGAAGTTTCTCCCATTCTTCTCTGCAGATCCTCTCCAGCTCTGTCAGGTTGGATGGAGAGAGTTGCTGCAAAGCTATTTTCATGTTTCTCCAGAGATGTTCGATCGGTTTCAAGTTCAGGCTCTGGCTGGGAAAATCAAAGACATTCAGAGACTTGTCCGGAAGCCACTCTTGCGTTGTCTTGGCTGTGTGCTTAGGGTCGTTGTCCTGTTGGAAGGTGAACCTTTGCTCCAGTCTGAGGTCCTGAGCACTCTTGAGAAGGTTTTCATCAAGGATTGCTCTATACTTTCCTCTGTTCATCTATTCCTCAATCCTGACTAGTCTCCCAGTCCATGCCACTGCAAAACATCTCCGCAGCATGATGCTGCCACCACCATGCTTCACCGTAGGGATGGTGCTAGGTTTCCTCCAGACGTAACGCTTGGCATTCAGGCCAAAGAGTTCAATCTTGGTTTCATCAGACCAGAGAATCATGTGTCTTTTACTGAGGAGTGGCTGGCCAATCTACCATTAAGGTCTGATTGGTGGAGTGCTGTGGAGATGGAAGAACCTTCCAGAAGGACTACCATCTCCACAGAGGAACTCTAGATCTCTGTCAGAGTGACCATCGGGTTCTTTGTCACCTCCCTGACCAAGGCCCTTCTCCCCGATTGCTCAGTTTGGCCAGGAGGCCAGCACTAGAAACAGTTTTAGTGGTTCCGAACTTCTTCTATTTAAGAATGATGGAGGCCACTATATTATTGGGAACCTTCAATGCTACAGACCATTTTTGGTACCCTTCCCCAGATCTGTGCCTCGACACAATCCTGTCTCAGATCTCTACGGACAATTCCTTCAAACTCATGGCTTGGTTTTTGCTCTGACATGCACTGTCAACTGTGGGACCTTATATGTACAGGTGTGTGCTTTTCCAAATCATGTTGAATCAATTGAATTTACCACAGGTCAACTCCAGTCAAGTTGTAGAAATATCTCAAGGATAATCAATTGAAACAGGCTATACCTGAGCTCAATTTCAAGTCTCATAGCAAAGGGTCTGAATACTTATGTAAATAAGGTATTTCTGTTTATTTATTTTTTTAAATCAGCAAAATATATCAGAAACTGTTTTCACTTTGCCAGTATGGGGTATTGTGAGTATATGGTGGAGGATTTTTTATTTATTTAGTCCACATTAGAATAAGGCTGTAACGTAACAAAATTTAGGAAAATTCAAGGGGTCTGAATACACATAGGCAGGCAGATAGATAGATAGATAGATAGATAGATAGAGGTCCTTCTGTAGCTCAGTTGGTAGAGCATGGCGCTTGTAACGCCAGGGTAGTGGGTTCGATCCCCGGGACCACCCATACGTAGAATGTATGCACATGACTGTAAGTCGCTTTGGATAAAAGCGTCTGCTAAATGGCATATATTATTATTATTATTATAGAGCAGAGCAGAGGTCAGGATCAGATGAGCTCCTGCATTTTTCAGCATTTTCTTTAAAAAAGGATAGATTAGGAGTTAGATAAAATTTGATTTTTTTTGTCAGGAACACATACTGGATTCTACCCTCTACAACATAACCCCTACTTCAAATCAAAACCTATAACCTGATTTTGGACGGAATTACAGAAGTACCACGGGTTATTACTCTATACAGCAAATTCTCTGGAAAACAACAGAAACCTGAAAACACCACCCAACCTGGAACTGAGTGAGTAATGTTTAGTCTGGAACTATATTTTATTTCCAAAAGCCAAGAAGAAAAATACACAACATTACTTTATAAGGACTGAATTCTAACATAATTGTGCCAAGCTTGATACAGCTTCAACTAGCACTGACGTGTCAAGTAAGAGGTGTCAAAGCCCATTAGCCCAACAATGGCAGGAGAGTCACACAGTCTACCCCAACCAAATGGAGAGGCCTTAGAAGCTCCCTCCCACTGTTCAGAGGTAATTAAATTACAGTACCCTGTACATGTTTATTTTTTATATGACCTTTATTTAACTAGGCAAGTCAGTTAAGAACAAATTCTTATTTTCAATGACGGCCTAGGAACAGTGGGTTAACTGCCTGTTCAGGGGCAGAATGACAGATTTGTACCTTGTCAGCTCAGAGGTTTGAACTTGCAACCTTCCGGTTACAAGACCAACGCTTTAACCACTAGGCTACCCTACCGCCCCATGTAAAGAATAAGGCAAGAAAAGATTACAAAATGAAGCTCCATATGGAAAATCAAGAGACACTTTTTGCTGACTATTACAAAAATGGGAACATCAGCAACCTTATCTTCCACACAAACCATCCCCTGGCATGGCACAGTGCTATATTAGCACACGACCCCTTTGTTAAGAGGGGGGGGGTTAACGAGGGGTGGAATCTCAGAATACTAGCTAATATAAATATCTATAAGTCCGGAACAGTAATGGTACAGGGTAACCCCAAAAAGTTTCAGCTGGACTTTCACCAAATTAAAGAATCAGCCCAGCAGGAGAAGCTCTCCCTTGATAGAGATACCCCCACCCCGAGCGGGTCAGACCAGACCTCTTCATTATGTAACCCCACAGACGAGCAACCCCCAGCGGAGAGTCAACCTCCCAGCACAGATTACCACTCCCTCATTGAAATAAAGGATAAATTCACCCAGCTGGAGGTAAGGCAGGTGGAGCTGGAACAGCAGGTGATTACACTTCAGTCAGCACAGACCCAGACAACAGTCCAGCACAACAACACCCCCTTAACCAGACCCGGAGAGCTGGAGGTGGACAGAGACATATCTGCACTCTGGACAGTGGTGAGACAACTTCAACAGGAGAAAGAGCAGAATCAGGAGAAGAACAGAGCATTAGAGGAGAGGATCAGACTGCTGGTGGAGGAGAGGTTGAGGGGGATGGAGGAGAGCGTGAGGGGGACGGAGGAGAGGTTGAGGGGGACGGCGTGTGACAGAGAACAACCCACTAGAGAGGTGGCCACCCCCACAGAGAAGCCAGCAGAACAGCCCACCTCAGCACCCGACAAAAGTCTCGACAGCACAGCAGAACAGTCCACACCAGACCCTGACCATAGAGTCGACATCACAGCAGAACAGACAAATAAAGAACCCAGCAGGTCTCCCCCCCTCTGAGCACCTCCCCTGTCAGCCCTTCTGACAACCCCCCCACACCCACTGAGGACAAACACAAGACACAGATTGTACTAGTTATGGACTCAAATGGGAAATATATAGAAGAAAAAAAACTTTTTCCCAAACACAGTGTGTCCAAACACCCAGCGCGCCCTCGACCTTCTGTCTGAGGACCAACTTGGCTCACCCAGCCACATAATAATACACACAGGCACAAACGACCTGAGAGCACAGCAGGTAAGGGTGGCCACAGCACTGAAGGGAGTGATTGAAAAGGCTTCTTCTACTTTCCCCAACGCACAAGTGGTTATCTCCACCCTGCTACCACGTAAAGACTTCCACCCTGCTACAATACAGCGGGTAAATGCAAGTATTTCCCGTGACTGTGCCTCAAAACCAAACGTTTTCCTGGCCCACCACTCCACCCTGGACTTGAACAGCCTCTATGACCAGGTCCACCTCTACAAGGCAGCAGTGCCCACCTTTGCCCGAACTCTAAAGGACATCGCTCTCAAACGTATCCCCAACGCTTCACACAGGAGCAACAGATCAATAGACACCCCACCCAGACCAGTGAGACACCCTCCCAGACCTGCAGGACCCCCCCTGGACCTACACATAGAGGACCCACGCCAAGAGGAATTACATCCAGACCACAGCACACCCAGACACATCCACACCCTAACCAATCAACACCCCCCCACATCAACCATGCCCACACCCCATTTAGGCCCCCTCAGATCAGACCTATGCCACTCCTGCCCACCCCATGCACCCCACCCCCGCAAAGAGGGCCTCAACATGGAAGCCACACATACGCCCAGGTAGTGAGCGGGCAAACAGCAAAAATCTAAGAAAGAAATTGAGAAACCTGTCCAACCAAAAACATAGAGACCCGGAAAACCTGAGTCTACGCCTTCACTATGGTGAGTCACTAAAACAATACAGAAATACACTACGGAAAAAGAAGGAACAGCATGTCAGAAATCAGCTCAATGTAATTGAAGAATCCATAGACTAACCACTTCTGGGAAAATTGGACAACACTAAACAAACAACAACACGAAGAATTATCTATCCAAAATGGAGATGTATGGGTAAACCACTTCTCCAATCTTTTTGGCTCTATAACAAAGAATAAAGAGCAAAAATATATACATGATCAAATACAGATCTTAGAATCAACTATTACTGTTTTTCTCAGTCACTTTGGGGCATTTTTCACATCATCCGTAACATGTGCAATATAATAAGTGCATTTCTCAGAACAATTTGTACAAACTGCAATATACAATAGATATGTTTCTAAAGCTAGTCAGTCACTAAAAATCCTAAAATGTACATCTCTCAAAAGTAAATATTCATGCCAATGATCATGTCAGTGTCATCAGAATGATAAGTCATTGAGTCATTGTTCACGAACAAGGTCGTCAAAATGTTTAGGCATGTTGTCAATGTAACTGTGTACTTTGACAGTATTACCTGATGTAAACTTAGGATACAGTTTCGATGACAGTTACTGTATTGAAAATGCACAAGGCTGCACTTCTATGGCATATATCAATTTCAACAGTACTATTTACATATTACTGTATGTGGGTTATTGATTGAAAGAGACTGGACAACCCAAGGGAAAAAAACTAAATTAGAAGGAAACACAGGAAACCACCCCTAAGGCACAACTTTGCCCGCAGCACTGTTGTGCTGTCTCTACACATCCAGACGTTCCTGTCTGTCGGCCCACATATTCTCATCCACATCACACCGGATATTTTCCCAACGTGGAAAGAATATTTTGTAATGCCTTATCCATCCTCTGCAGGCGTCTACTGTGATGTCCTCACATGCTGCATCCATTGCAGCCAGCAGGGTCATCTGTGTGTGTGGCTGACGATCGTACACCTTCCACCTCCATGCTGAAAATAACTCCTCAATTGGGTTAAGGAATGGTGAATAAGGTGGGAGGAATTCTATGAGCATCCTCGGGTGGGTCACAAACCATTGCCTTATGATGTATGATCGATGGAAACTCATTATCACAAATGACCACATACTTTGGCAAATCCTCTCTAAACAGACCCGTCTCATCATCAGGGATGAGAGCCCTGTAGAGAGTCTCTAAAAAGTTGAGTAGATGCTGGGTGTTGTATGGCCCTATAAGAGGGATATGGGTTAGGACACCATGCTCCGAAATAGCAGCACACATGCTGATATTTCCTCCCCGTTGGCCTGGAAAATCCACAGTAGCTCTGTGACCGATGATATTCCGACCCCGCCTTCTGCATTTGGTCAGGTTGAAGCCAGCCTCATCCACGTATACAAAGTTGTGAGAGGGTTCACTTGATTCCAACTCCATTATACGCTATATCCCAGAACACACAGTTGAATTTGTTTTGGCAAGGAAGAGTGACATAAAATGTACATATATTGCAAGTTCCTTCCACAGCAATGGAAATGTGTGCAGTTTATGCTTACTGTACTATGTATCACTATAAAATGTTGCTGTACATACTTCCGGGTACTTCCGGGTTGGAGCGAGCGGTCGCATCCGCACTTCGGTCCGCAGGTAGTATAACTTTTCATTACATTTCATTACATTTCATTATAGTACAACGGTTTGATTTGTCTAATCTTAGCAATTTCTTCTTAGCTAGCTACATAGCCGTCTTTGTATCAAAGATAATTGCGTAATTATCGTATTTCGTCGTCCTAACGTAGTCTACACTGCTATCTGCCCAGCAGCTAGCCAGCTAGCAAATGTCCACCGAATAGCAGCACTGTAGAAACTATTACACTCAACTGAACGACTTGATTAGTGTAGTGTTAGCTAGCTACATAGTTGTCTTTGCTGTCTTCGTATCCAAGATAATTGTGTAGTTTAGAGTGTGTAGTCTTAGAGTGATTATCTTAATTTACCGAGGTTAGCTAGCCAGCTATTTGTCGTCCTTAACGTAGGAGACACTGCTAGCTAGCCAACGTCTACCGAATAGAACTTCCGCACTCAACAACCCGGTCGCATTCCGCTTCGCTCCACAGGTAGTATCACATTTTCATTTAATTTCATTACAGCACAACGGTTTGATTTGTTTGATCGTAGCTAGCTACATAGCTAGCTACATAGCCGTCTTTGTATCAAAGATAATTGTGTAGTCTAGAGCGATTTTCTAGGTTAGCTAGCCAGCTATTATCGTTCTTTTAACGCAACGTAACGTAATCAACACTGCTAGCTAGCCAGCTAGCACCCGAATAGCAGCACTGTAGAAACTATTACACTCAACGGAACGACTTGATTAGTGTAGTGTCAACAACGCAGCCACTGCCAGCTAGCCTACAAAGTCAACAACGCAGCCACTGCCAGCTAGCCTACTTCAGCAGTACTGTATCATTTTAATCATTTTAGTCAATAAGATTCTTGCTACGTAAGCTTAACTTTATGAACATTCGAGACGTGTAGTCCACTTGTCATTCAATCTCCTTGCATTAGCGTAGCCTCTTCTGTAGCCTGTCAACTATGTGTCTGTCTAACCCTGTTCTCTCCTCTCTGCACAGACCATACAAACGCTCCACACCGCGTGGCCGCGGCCACCCTAATCTGGTGGTCCCAGCGCGCACGACCCACGTGGGTTCCAGGTCTCCGGTAGCCTCTGGAACTGCCGATCTGCGGCCAACAAGGCAGAGTTCATCTCAGCCTATGCCTCCCTCCAGTCCCTCGACTTCTTGGCACTGACGGAAACATGGATCACCACAGATAACACTGCTACTCCTATTGCTCTCTCTTCGTCCGCCCACGTGTTCTCGCACACCCGAGAGCTTCTGGTCAGCGGGGTGGTGGCCCGGGATCCTCATCTCTCCCAAGTGGTCATTCTCTCTTTCTCCCCTTACCCATCTGTCTATCGCCTCCTTTGAATTCCATGCTATCACAGTTACCAGCCCTTTCAAGCTTAACATCCTTATCATTTATCGCCCTCCAGGTTCCCTCGGAGGATTCATCAATGAGCTTGATGCCTTGATAAACTCCTTTCCTGAGGACGGCTCACCTCTCACAGTTCTGGGCGACTTTAACCTCCCCACGTCTACCTTTGACTCATTCCTCTCTGCCTCCTTCTTTCCACTCCTCTCCTCTTTTGACCTCACCCTCTCACCTTCCCCCTACTCACAAGGCAGGCAATACGCTCGACCTCATCTTTACTAGATGCTGTTCTTCCACTAACCTCATTGCAACTCCCCTCCAAGTCTCCGACCACTACCTTGTATCCTTTTCCCTCTCACTCTCATCCAACACTTCCCACACTGCCCCTACTCGGATGGTATCGCGCCGTCCCAACTTTCGCTCTCTCTCCCCCGCTACTCTCTCCTCTTCCATCCTATCATCTCTTCCCTCTGCTCTAACCTTCTCCAACCTATCTCCTGATTCTGCCTCCTCAACCCTCCTCTCCTCCCTTTCTGCATCCTTTGACTCTCTATGTCCCCTATCCTCCAGGCCGGCTCGGTCCTCCCCTCCCGCTCCGTGGCTTGACGACTCATTGCGAGCTCACAGAACAGGGCTCCGGGCAGCCGAGCGGAAATGGAGGAAAACTCGCCTCCTGCGGACCTGGCATCCTTTCACTCCCTCCTCTCTACATTTTCCTCCTCTGTCTCTGCTGCTAAAGCCACTTTCTACCACTCTAAATTCCAAGCATCTGCCTCTAACCCTAGGAAGCTCTTTGCCACCTTCTCCTCCCTCCTGAATCCTCCCCCCTCCTCCCTCTCTGCAGATGACTTCGTCAACCATTTTGAAAAGAAGGTCGACGACATCCGATCCTCGTTTGCTAAGTCAAACGACACCGCTGGTTCTGCTCACACTGCCCTACCCTGTGCTCTGACCTCTTTCTCCCCTCTCTCTCCAGATGAAATCTCGCGTCTTGTGACGGCCGGCCGCTCAACAACCTGCCCGCTTGACCCTATCCCCTCCTCTCTTCTCCAGACCATTTCCGGAGACCTTCTCCCTTACCTCACCTCGCTGATCAACTCATCCCTGACCGCTGGCTACGTCCCTTCCGTCTTCAAGAGAGCGAGAGTTGCACCCCTTCTGAAAAAACCTACACTCGATCCCTCCGATGTCAACAACTACAGACCAGTATCCCTTCTTTCTTTTCTCTCCAAAACTCTTGAACGTGCCGTCCTTGGCCAGCTCTCCCACTATCTCTCTCAGAATGACCTTCTTGATCCAAATCAGTCAGGTTTCAAGACTAGTCATTCAACTGAGACTGCTCTTCTCTGTATCACGGAGCGCTCCCGCACTGCTAAAGCTAACTCTCTCTCCTCTGCTCTCATCCTTCTAGACCTATCGGCTGCCTTCGATACTGTGAACCATCAGATCCTCCTCTCCACCCTCTCCGAGTTGGGCATCTCCGGCGTGGCCCACGCTTGGATTGCGTCCTACCTGACAGGTCGCTCCTACCAGGTGGCGTGGCGAGAATCTGTCTCCTCACCACGCGCTCTCACCACTGGTGTCCCCCAGGGCTCTGTTCTAGGCCCTCTCCTATTCTCGCTATACACCAAGTCACATGGCTCTGTCATAACCTCACATGGTCTCTCCTATCATTGCTATGCAGACGACACACAATTAATCTTCTCCTTTCCCCCTTCTGATGACCAGGTGGCGAATCGCATCTCTGCATGTCTGGCAGACATATCAGTGTGGATGACGGATCACCACCTCAAGCTGAACCTCGGCAAGACGGAGCTGCTCTTCCTCCCGGGGAAGGACTGCCCGTTCCATGATCTCGCCATCACGGTTGACAACTCCATTGTGTCCTCCTCCCAGAGCGCTAAGAACCTTGGCGTGATCCTGGACAACACCCTGTTGTTCTCAACTAACATCAAGGCGGTGGCCCGTTCCTGTAGGTTCATGCTCTACAACATCCGCAGAGTACGACCCTGCCTCACACAGGAAGCGGCGCAGGTCCTAATCCAGGCACTTGTCATCTCCCGTCTGGATTACTGCAACTCGCTGTTGGCTGGGCTCCCTGCCTGTGCCATTAAACCCCTACAACTCATCCAGAACGCCACAGCCCGTCTGGTGTTCAACCTTCCCAAGTTCTCTCACGTCACCCCGCTCCTACGCTCTCTCCACTGGCTTCCAGTTGAAGCTCGCATCCGCTACAAGACCATGGTGCTTGCCTACGGAGCTGTGAGGGGAACGGCACCTCAGTACCTCCAGGCTCTGATCAGGCCCTACACCCAAACAAGGGCACTGCGTTCATCCACCTCTGGCCTGCTCGTCTCCCTACCACTGAGGAAGTACAGTTCCCGCTCAGCCCAGTCAAAACTGTTCGCTGCTCTGGCCCCCAATGGTGGAACAAACTCCCCTCACGACGCCAGGACAGCGGAGTCAATCACCACCTTCCGGAGACACCTGAAACCCCACCTCTTTAAGGAATACCTAGGATAGGATAAAGTAATCCTTCTCACCCCCCTTAAAAGATTTAGATGCACTATTGTAAGTGGCTGTTCAAATCCTGTAGGGTTAGGGTTAGGGTTATAATTTTATATTTTCTGGGACAAAATGGCTGCCTCTTGTCTTTGTTTCGGTGGTGGTGTAATATAAATATGTGGTGTGTTTTCGCCGTAAAACATTTTAGAAATCTGACTTGCTGGGTAGATGAATAAGGTGTTTATCTTTCATTTGAGCTATTGGACTTGTTAATGTGTGGAGGTTAAATATTTTGCGTTATGCTAATGAGCTTGAGCCTGTAGTCACGATCCCGGATCCGGGATGGGTAGCATCTGTGTCCCTTTTGTATGTGTCTTTCATCTCCTTTAGCTTTAGGGTGTCCAGCTGTTCTGGTCGTCTTCTCTTCATATGGTTGTCTAAGATCAAACAGACTTATGTGTCTCCCCTGTGATGTCTGTAATCCATCAGTTGGTCATTTGGCTGACCCCCTCCTTTGTCTATCCGTCTGATCTTTGTATGTCCAGCTGGTCTAGGCTGGACATACTGGTCTTAGTGTTCCCAGCTGCCCCATACTCCCATGGCCTTTATCTGCTTCCTGCACCATACAATAGACAATGCATTTTACCAGACAATATTTGTGTTGTTCCATGTATGTACATAATTTTCTCCCATACAATCTGAAGTGCATGAGAGTCAGTTTCATCATAGTGCTTGATGGTTTTTGCGACTGTTCTTCAAGAAACTTTCAAAGTTTTTGCAATGTTCCGCATTGACTGACATTCATGTCTTAAAGTAATGATTGACTGTCTTTTCTCTTAGATTATTTGAGCTGTTCTTGCCATAATATGGACTTGCCATAATTTGGTATTTTGCCAAATAGGGCTATCTTCTGTATAACACACCTACCTTGTCACAACACAACTGATTGGTTCAAAAGCATTAATTAAGAAGGAAAGAAATTCCACAAATTCCCTTTTAACAAGGCACACCTGTTATTTGAAATGCATTCCAGGTGACTATCTCTTGAAGCTGGTTGAGAGAATGTCAAAAGTGTGCAATGCTGTCATCAAGGCAAAGGGTGGCTACTTTGAAATCTCAAATATAAAATATATTTTGATTTATTTAAAAATGTTTGGTTATTACATGATTCCATGTGTTATTTCATAGTTTTAATGTCTTCACTATTAAGCTACAATTTAGAAAATAGTAAAAATTACGAAAAACCCTGAAATTAGTAGTTGTGTCCATAACTTTTGGCTGGTACTGTATATATCTGTGTTATTGTTTTATTTGTTTGTGTGTCTATGTGTTGGTCTTTATAATTTATTTGTATGTGTTTAGCTTCAGCTGAGATTATTCTTTCAGGACACTTCTGACATTATCTGGTCATGGTTTTTCCGCATCTGCACATGGTATTAAAATGTGTCTCTTCTCTGTCCACTGTGTCCGCATTGTGACCATATTGACAGATTTTCTTTCAAAAATAATATGCATTTAGTTTAAACATTAAAAAAAAATGTACCCCCAATTTCGTGGTATCCAACTGTTAGTAGTTACTATCTTGTCTCATCGCTACAACTCCTGTACGGGTTTGGGAGAGATGAAGGTTGAGAGCCATGCGTCCTCCGAAACACAACCCAACCAAGCCGCACTGCTTCTTAGGTAGTTAGTTATTTTAGGACAATTATTGATTCCATGACTCAATGGTCCTAACTATCAAATATTTTAGAGGCTGGTATAACGATTATATAAATGGTTTGACCATCTGGATACGTTTACACTTGATTTATATCCAGGGTACAATAGGTCCCTGACTGCCTCCAGAGGTGATCAGTAAGATCTGATCACAATGTGTTTTTTAATCTTTTACAACTGTCTAAAAATGTGGACACAGAATGTGGACACATTCAGGACAAAGGATGCATGTTAGCACCAGGTAGCACCAGTATTCTGAGCTGTAGAGTACCTCTGAGCTCTAGAGTAGTAGAGTAGTGTCTGGGCTGGGTCGGTCTCGTGGAGAGTGGTGATGTTCTGGTGGACAGGTGTGTTGAACGGAGGGGGTCTTCTTCAGTTGGCAGGGAGATAAAGGAAGTAAAAAGTGTGCAAAAAGGAGCACCTAGACGGTACTAGGGAGCTACCCGTTCCGGACTGGAAAAACGTGTGTGTGGTGCAGGTGTAGTGTTTGTTGGGGTGGAGGTCTGGAAGATCTAGTTGGTGAAAGTGAGGGTCTAATAGCTCAGATCGTTGGGAGTGGAGGTCTGGTAAATCTAGCCATAGTGGGGTGAGTCTTCTACAGTGGGTCTCTTGCTCATTGCTGGCATCTGGATGAAGTTCTCTGCTTGAAGTGCTTCACCCAAATGGTGCTGAGCCTGAGATGATGTCCTTCTTTTATAAAGAAAGGGGTGTGGTCCAGCAGGTGTCAATGATGCTCATTGGAGCATGATGATTTCATGCCTTGTGCATGTGAGTGGTATGGCCGTTTTGCCCAATCAGATTGCAGTACCTGTAGTGGCCTGCATGGGATGTCCATGTTATCTGGAGGTAAAGTGGTCTGGGATAGAGAGCTAGCTCCATTGATTACAATGGTGATGGCCTGTAACCTTGTTTCCAATTGCATTGGGCCCGGTTACCTTTCTCTTTTTGGGTCCAGAATGAGTTGGAGGTAAGAGTCGAAGTCTGTGGGATTAGAAAGAGTCATTGATGAGATTCCTAGGTGGTGTAGAAGTCCCTCAACTGGTCCTCCAAAGATGGTAGTCTTCACCTTTGTTCTGCCATAGACCTGTGTGTTAGCATCAAGGCGCGGTAGGCTCATCCTCTCTGGTTTTACATTTACATTTACATTTACATTTAAGTCATTTAGCAGACGCTCTTATTCAGAGCGACTTACAAATTGGTGCATTCACCTTATGACATCCAGTGGAACAGCCACTTTACAATAGTGCATCTAAATATTTTAAGGGGGTGAGAAGGATTACTTTATCCTATCCTAGGTATTCCTTAAAGAGGTGGGGTTTCAGGTGTCTCCGGAAGGTGGTGATTGACTCCGCTGTCCTGGCGTCGTGAGGAGTTTGTTCCACCATTGGGGGCCAGAGCAGCGAACAGTTTTGACTGGGCTGAGCGGGAACTGTACTTCCTCAGTGGTAGGGAGGCGAGCAGGCCAGAGGTGGATGAACGCAGTGCCCTTGTTTGGGTGTAGGGCCTGATCAGAGCCTGGAGGTACTGAGGTGCCGTTCCCCTCACAGCTCCGTAGGCAAGCACCATGGTCTTGTAGCGGATGCGAGCTTCAACTGGAAGCCAGTGGAGAGAGCGGAGGAGCGGGGTGACGTGAGAGAACTTGGGAAGGTTGGACACCAGACGGGCTGCGGCGTTCTGGATGAGTTGTCGGGGTTTAATGGCACAGGCAGGAGCCCAGCCAACAGCGAGTTGCAGTAATCCAGACGGGAGATGACAAGTGCCTGGATTAGGACCTGCGCCGCTTCCTGTGTGAGGCAGGGTCGTACTCTGCGGATGTTGTAGAGCATGAACCTACAGGAACGGGCCACCGCCTTGATGTTAGTTGAGAACGACAGGGTGTTGTCCAGGATCATGCCAAGGTTCTTAGCGCTCTGGGAGGAGGACACAATGGAGTTGTCAACCGTGATGGCGAGATCATGGAACGGGCAGTCCTTCCCGGGAGGAAGAGCAGCTCCGTCTTGCCGAGGTTCAGCTTGAGGTGGTGATCCGTCATCCACACTGATATGTCTGCCAGACATGCAGAGATGCGATTCGCCACCTGGTCATCAGAAGGGGGAAAGGAGAAGATTAATTGTGTGTCGTCTGCATAGCAATGATAGGAGAGACCATGTGAGGTTATGACAGAGCCATGTGACTTGGTGTATAGCGAGAATAGGAGAGGGCCTAGAACAGAGCCCTGGGGGACACCAGTGGTGAGAGCGCGTGGTGAGGAGACAGATTCTCGCCACGCCACCTGGTAGGAGCGACCTGTCAGGTAGGACGCAATCAAGCGTGGGCCACGCCGGAGATGCCCAACTCGGAGAGGGTGGAGAGGAGGATCTGATGGTTCACAGTATCGAAGGCAGCCGATAGGTCTAGAAGGATGAGAGCAGAGGAGAGAGAGTTAGCTTTAGCAGTGCGGAGCGCCTCCGTGATACAGAGAAGAGCAGTCTCAGTTGAATGACTAGTCTTGAAACCTGACTGATTTGGATCAAGAAGGTCATTCTGAGAGAGATAGTGGGAGAGCTGGCCAAGGACGGCACGTTCAAGAGTTTTGGAGAGAAAAGAAAGAAGGGATACTGGTCTGCAGTTGTTGACATCGGAGGGATCGAGTGTAGGTTTTTCAGAAGGGGTGCAACTCTCGCTCTCTTGAAGACGGAAGGGACGTAGCCAGCGGTCAGGGATGAGTTGATCAGCGAGGTGAGGTAAGGGAGAAGGTCTCCGGAAATGGTCTGGAGAAGAGAGGAGGGGATAGGGTCAAGCGGGCAGGTTGTTGGGCGGCCGGCCGTCACAAGACGCGAGATTTCATCTGGAGAGAGAGGGAGAAAGAGGTCAGAGCACAGGGTAGGGCAGTGTGAGCAGAACCAGCGGTGTCGTTTGACTTAGCAAACGAGGATCGGATGTCGTCGACCTTCTTTTCAAAATGGTTGACGAAGTCATCTGCAGAGAGGGAGGAGGGGAGGGGGAGGAGGATTCAGGAGGGAGGAGAAGGTGGCAAAGAGCTTCCTAGGGTTAGAGGCAGATGCTTGGAATTTAGAGTGGTAGAAAGTGGCTTTAGCAGCAGAGCCAGAGGAGGAAAATGTAGAGAGGAGGGAGTGAAAGGATGCCAGGTCCGCAGGGAGGCGAGTTTTCCTCCATTTCCGCTCGGCTGCCCGGAGCCCTGTTCTGTGAGCTCGCAATGAGTCGTCAAGCCACGGAGCGGGAGGGGAGGACCGAGCCGGCCTGGAGGATAGGGGACATAGAGAGTCAAAGGATGCAGAAAGGGAGGAGAGGAGGGTTGAGGAGGCAGAATCAGGAGATAGGTTGGAGAAGGTTAGAGCAGAGGGAAGAGATGATAGGATGGAAGAGGAGAGAGTAGCGGGGGGAGAGAGAGCGAAAGTTGGGACGGCGCGATACCATCCGAGTAGGGGCAGTGTGGGAAGTGTTGGATGAGAGCGAGAGGGAAAAGGATACAAGGTAGTGGTCGGAGACTTGGAGGGAGTTGCAATGAGGTTAGTGGAAGAACAGCATCTAGTAAAGATGAGGTCGAGCGTATTGCCTGCCTTGTGAGTAGGGGGGGAAGGTGAGAGGGTGAGGTCAAAAGAGGAGAGGAGTGGAAAGAAGGAGGCAGAGAGGAATGAGTCAAAGGTAGACGTGGGGAGGTTAAAGTCGCCCAGAACTGTGAGAGGTGAGCCGTCCTCAGGAAAGGAGTTTATCAAGGCATCAAGCTCATTGATGAACTCTCCGAGGGAACCTGGAGGGCGATAAATGATAAGGATGTTAAGCTTGAAAGGGCTGGTAACTGTGATAGCATGGAATTCAAAGGAGGCGATAGACAGATGGGTAAGGGGAGAAAGAGAATGACCACTTGGGAGAGATGAGGATCCCGGGGCCACCACCCCGCTGACCAGAAGCTCTCGGGGTGTGCGAGAACACGTGGGCGGACGAAGAGAGAGCAATAGGAGTAGCAGTGTTATCTGTGGTGATCCATGTTTCCGTCAGTGCCAAGAAGTCGAGGACTGGAGGGAGGCATAGGCTGAGATGAACTCTGCCTTGTTGGCCGCAGATCGGCAGTTCCAGAGGCTACCGGAGACCTGGAACTCCACGTGGGTCGTGCGCGCTGGGACCACCAGATTAGGGTGGCCGCGGCCACGCGGTGTGGAGCGTTTATATGGTCTGTGCAGAGAGGAGAGAACAGGGTTAGACAGACACATAGTTGACAGGCTACAGAAGAGGCTACGCTAATGCAAGGAGATTGGAATGACAAGTGGACTACACGTCTCGAATGTTCAGAAAGTTAAGCTTACGTAGCAAGAATCTTATTGACTAAAATGATTAAAATGATACAGTACTGCTGAAGTAGGCTAGCTGGCAGTGGCTGCGTTGTTGACTTTGTAGGCTAGCTGGCAGTGGCTGCGTTGTTGACACTACACTAATCAAGTCGTTCCGTTGAGTGTAATAGTTTCTACAGTGCTGCTATTCGGTGCTAGCTGGCTAGCTAGCAGTGTTGATTACGTTACGTTGCGTTAAAGAACGATAATAGCTGGCTAGCTAACCTAGAAAATCGCTCTAGACTACACAATTATCTTTGATACAAAGACGGCTATGTAGCTAGCTATGTAGCTAGCTACGATCAAACAAATCAAACCGTTGTGCTGTAATGAAATGAAAATGTGATACTACCTGTGGAGCGAAGTAACCTGTAGTGACTCCCCATCCCGCGTGAGGGAGCGTAAACATCGACTGACACAAGTTAGCATAACACAACGGACATAAATATTCCTAGAAAATATTCCTATTCATGAAAATCACAAGTGAAATATATTAAGACACAGCTTAGCCTTTTGTTAATTTTTAATTTTACCTTTATTTAACCAGGCAAGTTAGTTAAGAACACATTCTTATTTTCAATGACGGCCTGGGAACAAAGGTTAACTGCCTGTTCAGGGGCAGAATGACAGATTTGTACCTTGTCAGCTTGGAGGTTTGAACTCACATCCTTCCGGTTACTAGTCCAACGCTCTAACCACTAGGCCACCGTGTAACCTCAGATTTTCAAAATATGCTTTACAGCCAAAGGTAGACAAGCATTTGTGTAAGTTTATCGATAGCCTAGCATAGCATTTTGTCCACCTAGCAGCAGGTAACTTGGTCACGGAAATCAGAAAAGCAATCCAATTCAATCGTTTACCTTTGATGAACTTCAGATGTTTTCACTCACGACACTCCCAGGTAGATAGCCAAAGTTCTTTTTTTCCCCAAAAGATTATTTTTGTAGGCGAAACAGCTCCGTTTGTTCTTCACTTTTGGCTGAGAAATCGCCTGGAAATTGCGGTCACCACAACTCCGAAATTTTTTCAAAATTAGCTCCATAATAATCGACAGAAACATGGCAAACGTTGTTTAGAATCCATCCTCAAGGTGTTTTTCTAATATCTATTCGATAATATATCCGTCGGGACAATTCCTTTTTCTCTAGGACCGATTGGAGTAATGGCTTACCTCTGCACTTTACTCGAGAATCTCTCTCGGAGCCACCATGTGACCACTTACGCAATGTACCCCCATACGGCTATTCTTCAAAAGAAATGCGTAAAACAAGGTCACAATGCTGTAGACACCTTGGGGAATACGTGGAAAGCGTAAGCTCTTTGATGGTACATTCACAGCCATATAGGGAGTCATTGGAACGCAGCGCTTTCAAAACCTGGGGCACTTCCGGATTGGATTTCTCAGGCTTTCGCTTGCAACATCAGTTCTGTTATACTCACAGACAATATCTTCACAGTTTTGGAAACTTTAGAGTGTTTTCTATCCAAAGCTGTCAATTATATGCATATTCCAGCATTTTTTCCTGACAAAATATCCCGTTTAACCTCTTGCTCCTACCTGACACGCAGGCGTCCCATCTAGACATCTGGAAATGCAAATGCGCTACGCTAAATGCTAATAGCACGCGTTAAAACTCAAACGTTCATTAAAATACACATGCAGGGTACTGAATTAAAGCTACACTCGTTGTGAATCCAGGCAACAAGTCAGATTTTTTAAATGCTTTTCGGCGAAAGCATGAGAAGCTATTATCTGATAGCATGTAACACCCCAAAAGATCCGCAGGGGACGTAAACAAAATAATTAGCATAGTCGGCGTTGCACAAAACACACAAATACAATATAAAACATTCATTACCTTTGACCATCTTCTTTGTTGGCACTCCTAGATGTCCCATAAACATCACTATTGGGTATTTTTTTCGATTAAATCCGTCCATATATTGCCTAGATATCGATCTATGAAGACTGTGTGATCAATGAAAAAAATAGCGTTTTATAACGTAACGTCATTTTTTTTTATTAAAAAAGTTGACGATAAACTTTCACAAAACACTTCGAAATACTTTTGTAATGCAACTTTAGGTATTAGTAAACGTTAATAAGCGATCAAATTGATCACGAGGCGATGTATATTCTATAGCTGTACGTCTGGAAATAATGTCCGGGTAAATCTCAACCAAAATATCCGGTCGGAGACCGGAAGAACTGCGCTGCCTTGTGTCTGTTTGACCAAGAAACAAATCGTAGGCAAATGACAAGACTGTTGACATCGTGTGGAAGCTGTAGGTATTGCAACCTCGGCCCCATTTAATGTGGATCACGTTTAACAATGGGTTGAAGTGGCGCATGGATATATTTTCCCATTTTCAGTGATCAGATTTTCCTGCACTTTTCGATGAAACGCACGTTCTGTTATAGTCACAGCCGTGATTTAACCCGTTTTATAAACGTCTGAGTGTTTTCTATCCACACATACTAATCATATGCATATACTATATTCCTGGCATGAGTAGCAGGGCGCTGAAATGTTGCGCGATTTTTAACAGAATGTTCGAAAAAGTAGGGGGTAGGAGTAACAGGTTAAAACGGGAATGTTTTTTTTCCAAAAATGAAAATACTGCCCCCTAACACCAACAGGTTAATAGGGCAGGAGTGGGAGTTTTAATGTAGTCCTTCTCTTTAGTTCCTAATTCACCCTCTAACATTTTTTGCTTTTCACGCTTTTTCCATCTCTTAGTGGCTGTGTATGACATAATGAGACCCCTGGCATACGCTTTACAGGTTTCCCAAAGGAGCGAGGGGTTATCTGTTGATTGAGAGTTAGGGGAAAAGGCTTTAAACTCTGTAATAAAATATGATGTGAATGTATGGTCTTTAAGAATGGTTGTATTCAAACTCCAATGTCTTGACCGATTGAATGCACCGTTGAGTTTTATGTCCAGGATCACCTCAGCATGATCAGATATGACTATGCTTCCTATCCTAGCAGATAAAACAGACTACTTTTTTATGCCCAGGACGTCTATGAAATCTATTCTAGTCAGACATCCATGAGGTGCAGAGAAAAAAGTGAACTCTCTGTTGGAGGGATGAAAAGCTCTCCAGACATCCGCATACCCCAGATCATCACAAATAGCTTTAAGTGACTTAGCTTGAGGAGAGAGTGAAGCTATACCGCTGGGAAACCTATCAACAATGGGGTTCAACTAGCAGTTAAAATCTCCTCCAACCACTGCAGTGTCCGAGTTTAATTCTGGAAAGTCTAGAAAAACCTTAGTGAGGAAATCAGGGGGGTGGGCAGGGGGAAGTAAATATTCATTATGGAAATGTTCTGCCCCTGTAAAGTACCATTAATTATAACAAAGCGACCAAATTTATCTTTCACACAATTCAAGACCTTAAGTGGTAAGTTCTTTTTCACCAGAATTGCTACACCTCTACTTCTGGATGTAAATGATGAGAAAAACACTTGACCAAACCAACCTGTTGTAATTTCAGGTGCTCCTTATCATCCAAATGAGTTTCTTGCAACAGGGCAACAGGGCAATATCAATATTAAATGTTTTCTTCCTTTTAATGGGGTTATGGCTCCCTCTTATGTTCCATGTACATACACACAGTCTGTTACCTGCCATTGTGCCTTGACCTTTCAATATAGGGTTAGGGGGTTAGGGGGTTAGGTGTTTGGTGGAGCAAACAAAGAGACACGGAGGAAGGCAGGAGAGAGAAGCTATGAGTAGCAGACCAAGACGCGACTGTGGACTTTGTTGTAAACAGAATATAGTTCGACTAGACCGACATTTAAAGTCTGTACATGCACTTAAGTTCGGTACTATGGAATGGACGAATGCTATGCAATTTAGCCGGTTTTCAACTGAGAGACAGCAGCCCGAATCAGTGCTTGAACCGCGGCCGGAGGACCCTGTGATTTTGCAGTGTTTTGAAAGTGAGTTGTCCGTGGAGCAGCAGCTGGTGGATGAGGGTGAGCAGCAGCTGGTGGACGAGGGTGAGCAGCAGCTGGTGGACGAGGGTGATCAGACGGCAGGTGCGTCGGCGGCGGTGCAGCCAACCAGTCAGGTCGGTAGTGAACTGTGCTCGGAACCGAGGGAGCAAGGCTGCGTCGTGGCGACTTCCACGGAGAGCGAGAGTGATGAAGACGGCGGCGTGTCGTCCCGAATTGAGGTTTGGAGTAATGCAATTTTGACTCAATATGAACACTATATTGTGGGTATACACCCTTCAGTTAAACAAATTGACAATAGTCGCACCAGTATGTCCCGAGTACGGGAATTCCTCCGCCTTATGTCGGAGGGCAAGGCCGATGAAGGACTGTGTTTTCTGGATAACTACAGACGTGTGTCTGATTGGTATGCTCAATGTGACGGCCGTGGTTTGGCACCATCCACGTTAAAAATGTACCGAGCCGATGTTAGAGGTTTCCTGAATTATCTTATTCAATTCCGGCCAAATGGTATGCAAGCTAAGGTCGTTGCAATTCGAAAGATGTTACTCTGCTTGGCGAAGATGGACAGGGACTCGCGGCAGAGCCAGGCAACGCATAGGGCAAAATTCTGCCAACGCTGCAGGGACGAGGTGCTCAGCGCTGCGGAGTTAAAACGCTTTGTTGAGCTAAGCAATCAAGCCATTCCTTCAGTTCTCAATAGGCTGGAGGACCGTGCCACGTGCTCTGACAGGCGTAGGTTTGCAGCTCTCATGTCCAGCCGGTTGGCCATATTTAATGGCACTCGACGATCCCCAGTCACCATGTTTAGTGTGAGTGATTTCAGTGAAGTAACCCCGGAAGGTGGGGGTTATCAGATGTGTGTAGCTTCCCACAAAACTAACTATAGCTTTGGGGAGTGCAGAATTGTTCTATGTCAGGAGGAATACACTTGGCTTCAACGATTCCATCAAATCAGGCCTCATCTGAGTGGAATGACCTCAGACACAGAACTGTTCTTTTTCACATCCTGCGGTCAACCCTACGGTAATCTGTGTGAGTATGTGGGGCAAATCTTTGCAGAGTTTGGCATTGGAAGTAAAGTGACCTTCGGTACAATTCGACGCAGTGTTGCCACGTTGAACTTTAACCAAGGCTCGGTTACAGACCGGGGAACTGTGGCTGACCATATGTGTCACTCTCTGGAAACGCAGGCATGATTGAGGGACAAATCAATCCATGATTAACTGATTAAATAAAGCATATTTGTTTGAAATTCACCCTTGTATTTGTGTCATTATGCATTAAAATGATTAAAAATGTGTTTCATTTTGGATTACCAGGTGCCTATTTTCAATCACCAGTTGCACATAAAACATAGTTTTATTTTAGAAAAGTTTGTACTTAGTAAATTTTCACAAATATTTTATAATCCTCCATATAAACCTAGTAATATTACTTCCCAGAATTAATCCCCACTATTGGGTAAAATTCACTAGATGTCGCCAAAGGTACAATCTATGGAGGATTCTAAAATAGAATCCTTTGGCTACATCTATTGAATTTTCCCCAGTATTGCGTCTCCAAAGTGGGCATTAATATCAGAATGACCGAAAAGTGCATTTAGGACTGTATTTTTATTTTTAGGTTCCCAGGTGCACGGCTGTGAAAAGTGGGGACTCTGTCATTTTTCCTGCCAAATTCTGTAATTTTCAAAAAATGATTAAAAATACTTCCCTAATGGCTAGAGGTCCCACATTTCGTCTCATACCCTCTCTCTCAATGGGCAAAAGGTAGAGCATGTAAAAAAAACATTTTGCCCTAACAGGCACCTATGTTTCCAGTAACATGCACTTTTTTTCCAAAACTTAAAACACGATTTTCTATTAAAAGTTTTTATACAAAAACGGTTTTAATTAAATGAAAATGCTCGTCTATGTGTGCTATTTCGTGCAAAAAAACCATCCAGATTGGATGTGTACTTTTTGATTTATTCACGTTTTGGTGTACCGGAATATAGCCCAAGATGGCGGAGCACACAAAATCCTTTCAGATTCCGGGATTCCATCGATAGATTGGCCTGCCCGGTGTGTGGCGGGTCGACCAGACAGGTACCGGCGCAAAATCAGAAACCTGGTTTTTGACAACTAGACTTCCATGTCCTAGAGAGACGGGGGTGGTGTCAAACTGTTCAGCCCGAATAGAAAATGAGTAATGGACACTTTTGAGGGATGTGAGCCCCTCGGAACCATGGTACTTTGGACATTTTCCGCCGGCGACCGATTTAGTGGGTTGACCAGCCCCTTCGGCGCCCGATTTGTCCTAACTTTTGATCCACGTTTCCCAGCTTGGTGGTGGGAGGATATTGAGCCTTGTCCTGGGCAGGTGCTCTATCCCAGCTATTACCTTGTGGGTTTGATTCATCAATGACCATGGTTCTGGTCCAATGAAGGTGCCCGTCCCTTCGGTGACCGATTGATGGTTGTTTAGCCCCGGTGAGGGTCCAGACAGTTTAATTTCCTCTGACCGATTTGCATTCGTTTTCCACCTGGGAGGGCCTCTATCGGCCGGCCTTTGGCTGGTGTTCTGATGGATGTTCCCTCCCGACCCACGTGGATTTGCCTCTATCGGGTGAGCCCCTTTCGGAAACGGTTGAGCCCTATTTCGATACGCTTCAACCGCGCAACGTCAGTGCCAGATCAAGGCGAACTGTCTGACCAAGTGGCCCTACATTGGTGGTCCGGTGCGGGGAGTGGCACACTCAGGCTGCGAAGCATGTGGTGATGGTCATCCCGTAACGCATCGGCGCCAGAAACACGTATTCTCAAACCCGGTCTTTAACGTGGACCTACCCGGTTGACCCAAGCGGTCTGGCCGAGGTTGTGGTTCCTTTTTGCCCGGTTGATGGCGTTCCGAATAGGCGCTCCAGCGAGACAAGAGACCTCTCGAGCGGCGCCCCGGCACCTGTGGCTACGGCCATGGGCAGTTCAGGGCCTCCCGCTGGGCGCACGGT
>NC_068428.1:50864550-50869550 GCF_023373465.1 Oncorhynchus keta | reverse complement strand
CCACTTTGGGCTGCATTCCCAAGCAACCCGACTCCGAAAAGACTGGACCCCGGCGCGACGGGGCCGTTACCGGCCTCACACCGTCCACGGGCTGAGCCTCGATCAGAAGGACTCAGGCCCCGATCGACACCGGGCAAAGCGGTCTTCTATACACCACATTTCCCGTGCCCGCCGGACGGACAGGGATTCGGTGTTGGGCTCTTCCCTCTTCGCTCGCTACTGAGGGAATCCTTGTTAGTTTATTTTCCTCCGCTTAGTAATATGCTTAAATTCAGCGGGTTGTCTCGTCTGATCTGAGGTCGTAGTCAAAGTGAATGGATTGTGGCCGGTCGCCCGGGCTCACCTTCTCAATACGTTTCAGGTCGGCGGTCGGAGCTCCGCAGCCCTAACCTAACCCCGAGCGCTACCCGAGAACCGCATGCGTTACACGGGCAGCACGGAGAGACAGAGTCCACCGGCAGCCACGCCAGACCATGCGGGGAACGTGGCGCCTCTCGCCGAAGCGAGAAGGGAAAGGAAGAGCGCACGGGGGAATGGAAGTAGAGCAGAAGCTCATCCCCAACAAACCCACCGAGCCGTCCTGGTCTGAACTTAGGGGGACGAAGGCTGCACGGTGGCTGCCTGCGACTGCCTCAGCTACGGAAACCCAGAGGTTCCGATTGATGACAAAGCGAGCCTCAGACAGGCGTAGCCCCAGGAGGAACCTGGGGCCGCAAAGTGCGTTCGAAGTGTCAATGATCAATGTGTCCTGCAATTCACATTAGGGTTAGGGGTTAGGGGTTAGGGTTAGGTTTTGAATATAGATGTGTTTCGTTTCAACTAGTTCGTTTTACGGTGCACTAGCCTATCTCCTGTTTATCCCTCCCATGTGTGATGATCTAATGTAATGGGTGTAGTACTTAAAAAGGCCCGTAGATGTCCTCCTAAGACCATAAATAAAACTGAGGTAAGCTCCAAGTTGCCTCTTTCTGGGTGGCCGTACAGAAGTCAATGTGGTGAGAGATTCATTCAACCATAGTGTTGTTAAATGTGAACATAAACGCCATGTTGTGCATTTAAATGGTTTTATTGTTTTGTTAAAGGACAGAAAAACCTAAAGAGGCAGTGCCAAACTAAAACCAAACAAACCATAAATCTATAGAGAATAAAAATAAATTATGAATAAAACCATGTTCTTCTCCATCCATTTTCCTGTCTGTTAAAACCCATTTTCTAAAACCTCTCGTTCAGGCCATTTGGCGTTATTGTCTGTAGGTGCTGGATCCACTCCCGTTCTACCCTCTTTCGCTGCCCACAGGTCCAGCCTATATGTGCCTGTAACCCTGATATGGTAAGGTGAGTGATGGGATGCTCCTGGAAGTGGGTTATGAGTTCTGTTTGTAGGTGTGCCCTTTTAATGTTATACAGGTGTTGTTTGAGTCTGGTTTCTATGGTGTGTTTGGTTTCTCCAATGTATTGTTTATTGAAAAGTGTGCATGTAATGATATAAATGGTGTTATGTGTGTTCAATGAATAAGATTCTTGTACTAGTGCTGATGTGTGGCTATGTATATTTGTAATGAACTTTATCTGTCGAAAATGGACGTTGTGAGGTTTGAGGTCTTGTGGTGGCTTGCTACTGAATCTTGCTTTGGTGAGCATGTCCTTTAAGTTTTTGTTCTTTCTAAATGCTGAGATAATTCTGTATGGTTTGAGTGGTATGTAAGTGTGCTGAACTGTAGAGAAGTTGTGTTTGAATGATTGATGTAGGGGTCTAATTCTATGTGAAAATGTGGTTACTAGGGGGATGATAGTTGTCTGTTGATTGAGTATTGATGACAAAGGAGGGAGACAGAGGAAGTGTTCGGTTTAGTGGTTGGTGCAGATCACTTTCCATAGGGGAGTCAGGGTTAGGGTGAGGGAGGGAGATAGGATGAGAACCCTGGTTAGGGTAATGGTACACATTAGGTTTAGGCGTTGGGTTAAGGGAAAGGTTAAGGTTAGGCGTGAGGTTTGGGGAGAGGTTAGGATTAGGCGTGGGGTTTGGGGAGGGTTAAGGTTAGGCGTGGGGTTAAGGGAAAGGTTAAGGTTAGGAGTGGGGTTAGGGTTAGGGTTAGGGTTGGGGTTTGGGGAAAGGTTAAGGTTAGGTATGGGGTTAAGGGAAAGGTTAGGGTTAGGCGTGGGGTTTGGGGAGAGGTTAGGGTTAGGCGTGGGGTTTGGGGAGAGGTTAGGGTTAGGCGTGGGGTTTGGGGAGAGGTTAGGGTTAGGTGTGAGGTTGAGGGAAAGGTTAAGGTTGGGCGTGGGGTTAAGGGGAGGGTTAAGGTTAGGCGTGAGTTTTGGGGAGGGGTTAAGGTTAGGAGTAGGGTTGAGGTTAGGGTTAAGAGAGGTGGATGATTTGCTGTGGTCTGTGAGTGTTGGATGAATGGGAGGGAGGGCGGCCAATGTGTTGTTTTTAATAGTTCTTAAAAATCGTTTTGAATATCCTCTTCTTCTAAGTGCGTTGAATAGTATATTTATTGCATAATCCAGGTCTTGCTTGCAAGATGATATCCTGTAGAACCGTATAATTTGTGATTTTATTATTCCCTTAAATGTATGTTTGGGGTGGTAACTGTGTTTATGAAGTAAAGCATGTGTGTCTGTTGGTTTGAAGTAGACTCTAGTGTGTAGTGTTTTCTGTGATTGATTGTTGTTACTGAAAAAACTGTTGTGTCTAAGAAGTTGACTTCTTGCGGATGAATTGTGTATTTAACCTTGATGGATGGATGATGACCGTTGAGAATGTTTATAAAATTTGTGAATAACTGGATGTCGTGGGGCCAGGCTCCTATTATGTCATCTAAAAAGCGGTAATAGAAAGTGGGTTGATATGGACACTTGGCCAGTGCCTCTCTCTCCCATTCAGCCATGTATATGTTGGCGTAAGCAGGTGCAAATTTCTTGCCCATAGCTGTTCCCTCCACCTGCAGGTAATATTGGTCATTGAATAAGAAGTCATTACTAGTCAGGCTGATTTCTAATAGTTGTAATATTTCTTTGTCCGGTCTAGTGTTGTCTGGGTATCTCTTAAAGATGTTTCTAATTGCTTGTATTCCTGTTGCTGTATTTATGTTGGTGTATAGGCTATCAATATCTATTGTGAATATGTGTGTATGGGAGGGAACAACTATGGGTCCAATCCTCTCCATGAAGTGGTAGGTGTCCCTGAGGAAGCTGGGGTGCCTAGTGGAGAGAGGGTTGATGTGATGATCTATATATTGTGAAATGTTGTAAGATTCACTATTGCAGTCTGAGACAATCGGTCTGCCAGGAGGAACTTCAAAGGGAATTGTCCATGTCTCCGGTTCCTTGTGTACTTTTAACAGTAAATAGAATAGTCTAGGTCGTGGGGTGTCTGTACCGTAGAGAAAGTCCCGTTGTTTTGCTGTGATGTAGTGTTGGTCGTAGAGTCTTTTTATTATTGTCCTTAGCTGTGTCTGTGTCTGTGGTTGTATACTGTTTTCTATATGTTTATAATGTTTGGTGTTTGATAACTGTCTGTTGGCTTCATACATGTATTGATGTTTATCCAATATTACTATTTTTGAACCTTTATCTGCTGGTTTAATGATGATGTGTGGGTTGTTTTTAAGTTGTTGTATTGCCTGTCTTTCTACGTGTGTGAGGTTATCCTCCCTATCTGTGTGAGTCTGATGATTGTGAAGTGTGTTTTTGTCCATTCTAATTAGTCTCCTGATTCTGCCATCTATCTGGGAGGTTTTAGGTTCCCAGGTAGATGGTAAAGTAAATGGTAGGTGATTGTCCTCTGTGTTGTAGTCAAAATAGTCCAACAGTTTAAGTCTTCTATGGTATTTGTGGGTGTCCCTTTGAAGTTCCTCCCAATCAAATTTGTTTGGGCGAGGGATGAATGTCAACCCTCTCTCCAGGAGCTTTACCTGTGCTGCTGTGGGTATGAAAGATTTGGAAAGATTCATGATATTAGTTGTTGACCGGTCCGCTGCTCCCCTTGGTGGGGGATCTGCACTGGTTATTGGGGAAGGAGAGAGATTGCAAGAAAAGTTATTTCTATCCAGACTGTGGCTTGTGGTTAATGTAAATTTAACTGTCTACACCAGTGTTGAAAGATGAGGTCTGCTGTGGTGGATGTCCAGTGTATGAGATCTGTTGTTGTGTGAAATGTGTCTTGTGGGATCTCTAATAGGGTTGGGAAGTTAGTGGTGATGTAAGCGTTGATGAGCTTAAGGTTTCTCTTCTGCTGTGGAGTAAGAAGAGGTGAATGGCTGATGACAGGAATGTATATTGTTGCGTTTGGAAATGTTTTTTTTGCCTCCTTGTGCATACCTGACAACTGTTTTAGTGATGTTTGGAATGGGTCATGGTCTTTATTGTTCAAGCCCACCGAGATAACAACCGTCGCTGTGTCTGTGTGTATGGGGTTTTTTTTCCAGTACTTTTATGAAGTGATAAAATGTTGCCCCTGGGTAACTGTCTACCTGGATGTTGGGGTTATTGAATGGTGGGACCCGGTTGAGATTTGAGTCTCCTATGATGAGTGTTGGTGTATGTCCCTCAATGTTCCAATCTGCTACCTTGTAGTTCGGCCTAGCCTTGTGATAGAAGGGTTTTGGGAAGGGTGTGTGGGTATAGGCTGTGGTTGGGGTTGGGGTTGAAGATGGGGCTGTGGTGGGTGTGATGGTGGGTATTTTGAGGCGCCAGTTGTACAGGGACCCTGGACCGGTAGAGGCACAGCTATATTCGTTTTTGTGGGGTTCGGATTTGGGAGCTTTGGGGTGTTGCCCATTGTCTTGCCCTTTAGTCCTCGTCATGTGCCCCTTGAATTGCCCTGTCCTTGTCTGTACCCCTTGCCTGGCGCCTCCTGTGGGTGAAAGAGGAGCAGATGTAATTATGTCCCTGAGTAATATTGATACATTAGTCTGTGCTCCTTTGCAGTTAGTGTTTTGTTTAATAGGTGTAGCTGTAAGTGTACAAGTTTCTGTTTGACTGTTGGCTGTGTGGTGAAC
>NC_068428.1:50797050-50857050 GCF_023373465.1 Oncorhynchus keta | reverse complement strand
TAGGGTTAGGTATGGTTTTAGAATGGTTAAGGTGAGGGTTTAGGGTTAGGGTAAGATATGTTTTTTTTTAAAGAAGGGTTTACGGTTAGGGTTAAGTTTAGGTATGGGTTTTGGGATGGTTAAGGTTAGGTTAGGGGTTAGGTAAGGTATAGAAAAGGTTAAGTTTAGGTAGGTCTGTCAACTCAACTTAGGATCAGGCAAAGCCCTTGAGTAGCGTACCTTATGCAGGTCCGGTCCTCGGTTGGTTGCCATGTGTCCATGTCGAGTGGTATGGTCATGGTGTCAAGGTCCGCTATGTCAACGGAAGTGGAAAGCATAGTGCAACCTAGGAGTTTTACTCTCTTCGGATCCTTCTTTTTTAGCTCCATGTTGTCTATGTATTCACTTCAGTGTTCGTCAGTCTTTGGTCCTGGATGTTTTCAATCAAGTGTATGATTGGGAGTTATTCCCTTCCAGGATCCTAATTCCAAATCAACCCATGTCTAGTCGAATCCAGCTGGTCTGTATGGGTATACTCGGCGTAGGATCAGGCAAAACCATCGAGTTGCGTACCTTGTGCAGGTCCGGACCTCAGTCGGTGGCCATGTGTCCCTGTCAAGTGGTCAGTCTATAACAGCCAGTGGTTTGAGCAGACAAAAACCCAGAAGGCGAGCCCTCTATACGGTTGTCATGCATCCGCCCCTGGAGTCACGTCCGGTGTTACGGTCGGTGTATGGAGGGTTTAGAAACCGGCAAACCTTCTCTGGCTTACGTATGAAACGTCCGGCAGTAGTAGAAGTTAATTGGGTGTTTCCATTCCCACCATCTCAGTCGTAGGTAATTCAGTGGTTTTGGGCGATAGTGACCAGTGGAATTACTCCCTTCCAGGATCGTAACGTTTCCAGAGGTATATCATCCCTGGACAGTGAATTGGTTCGTAGTCCAGGTAAAAAAATGGTTCGGTTGTCCAGGCTAAGTGCGGCGGGGTAAGGGGTCCCCCAGCGGGAAATTCCTCTGCGGGGGTCCGATACCTCGCCAGACATTATCTGGGCACCCCAGGGGTTATCCGGCAGACGCGATCCTCCAGCGGCAGCGCATAACCCAAAAGCCCCTCTTTTGGGTATCCCAACCCGCTAGGAGGAAACACGCGCTACTGAACAAACTGCCAATCCAGATCTAATCTGGGGTAGATAGTGGTCCAGCGCGTTACGTGAGTCTCCCGTGTGTAAGGGGGCTGGGAGGGTTGAGCCGATTGGTCTGCCAACAGAACCCAGAGGGGTCATGGAGGAGTCCGGTCTACCATTTCCTCCCTTCTTCTTGCTTGGTGTATGGTTGGGCCTGCTTGCTTAGGGTCTGCTCGCTGCGGGGAGTCGAATAGTCGGGCCCCCAGAGTAGTTGGAGAAAAAAGGTTCTCGTCCGTTGGGGGTGCTGGTGGGTATCTACGGTGAGGTAGATTTGGAAGGATGGTAAGATGGTGAGGGTTCTTGGGAAATAACATTTAGCTATTTAGATTCTATTTTGTAGTTTCTTTGCATCAAAGGGTCCATGGTCATGGTAACCCTGAGTTCAAGAAACCTGGGAAAAAAATTGGTTAGGGTTATAAAAATAAAAATATTTATTTTTATTTTTTTTTATATATCATTGTTTATTTATTTTAGTTTATAATGGTATCCTATTGGTCAAGGGTCCATGGTCAAGGAAACTCCAAGAGGACATTAAATGTTTTGTTGAATATAAATTGGTTGTCTAGTGATTATTGGTACAGGATCAAAGGGATCATATAGGATAAATCTAAGGTAAATGTTTAAGAGTCCGTGGTCACGGTATCTCTGAAAGGTAGTAGAGATCTATGTTTACGGTCCTAATGGCCACTAATCTATTTTTAAGGTAGCCTACTGGTAAAAGGGCCCTATCCTGTGATGGCTGAGTGCCAGTGTCTCTCAGTCAGTAGGGTTGGGACCAAGGATGGGGTGGGGGCACACATGCATACATACATAAACATGAAAGGGAATGTGCCTATACATATATTTTTAACATATACAAAAGCATACACATACAACACCACGAGTGGTGTGAGGGATAACATACAAAGTCACACTCCACTACATCCTAGTGTGTGCAAATATATATGAGAGCTGTGTAAAAGTCCAATTAAGGAAAGCAAAGTGTAAAATAAAAGGGTAGCCAAAAGGAGTTACCCCGAAGTCCGTGTGGAATCTGCCTTCCTTACAGTCTCACACGGGTCTAGGGGCAACCCAGCCACGACGCGTTTCTGCCTACTCGGCTTCATCAGGTAGCAGGGAGGAGAATATACAAATAAAATTGAAATAAAAGGTGCAAAAAGTAGTAAAAATGTATGTATGTATATCTACATGTACCGTAGGGTGTACTGTGTAATTTACTTGCCTTGAATGTGGTCCTGGTTGGATGTGTGGAGCGAAATGCTAACTGTCCGGTGGTCTCCTCCTGAGGCTGCAAAGAGAGCTAACTCTCCCGTGTGCGCGTGTGGGAATGCGGTCTAGGTTATTTCGATTGGTCTGTACTGTTACTAGGTAGGACAGCCGCTAACAGGCTGTGGTGTGGAGGAATCAGACATAGGTGAGAGTGGAATGGGGATGCAGTAAAGTGGATGGGCAGTTAGAGTGGAGGTCAAGCACATCTAATAATAATACAATGGAGACCCAATGTGATAAATGTTCAACCTTGTAGTGACACAAGCTTTTCAAATGTTATTTGGTATAAATGAAGGGTGGAGTGTGACAAAACAGAAGACACAATACATTGTAAGGTACAGACAGGGTTAACAACATGAGGTCAGGTACAGATACATGTATACACACACACACATACACAGAGGGGTTGGAACTGGGGTTGCAGTTCGGGTTAGGGGCCAGGGCTAAGGTCAGAGACGGTGTTGTGAGAGAGTTTTTGTTTTTGGGAAGGCCTCTGTCGTTGATCCCTGTGGGGAATTGTATAGGAGAAGTAGACTCTTTGCTTTTGGGGTGCTGTTTGGGTTGTGGGTGTCCGAGAGGTACCAGGTGAATTTTAAGTAGGACTAGAAGTCCTGGGGGTCAAGAGGAGCCATACGTGGAGTGCCTGTGATGTGTAGAAGTATGATAGATCCTCCTGTGAAAAGTGTGTATTTGACCTACGTGTCACCATTAACTTGTGTGTTAGCGTTGGGAGCGGTCTGCTCTGGTAGGGGGTTTGGGGTTGGAAATACCCGAAGGTGAGGTTCTGTGGGTCCAGGAAAGGTAGAGGGTAGAGTGGACATCTGTGGGTTCCTATATGATTTTTAGTTGGGGTTCTGGGTGACCCATAGGTCTGGTTATAGGTCTTTGAATGTGGTGGAGTTATTTTTCCTCCGATTTTTTGTTGAGTCACGTTGCTTATATGCAGTAAGGTGCGATGTGCAGGGAAAAGTAGTGGCCGTGGTTTTTTAGGTCTTTTTGTGGTGTTAGAGGGTATGAACCTTGTTTCTTTATTGAGGGGTAGTAGTAGATAGGGTTACTAGGGGGTGTTCCTTTACCAGGATCGAAAATGGTGCTGTTTTTATATTTTCTCGTTGGCGCTTGTTAGCGGAGTTTTAGCTTTGATCGCGTTCGTGTCCACTTGGGTTCCCGGATATGCGGTAGATTTGGCTGTTTTGCGGTGTTCAAGTCCACTTGGATTATGGGATGTACGGTTCCGAAAAGGCTTTTTTATGCTGTTTCCAGTTTTTTTATGGGTGGGGGTCTAACCTAGGTTTTTGGTTTGTTTATGTATGGTGCAGAGGTGTGAGTGGGGTGGACCTATTTTATACTTTTGTTTCTTTTTGCTCCTAAGTTGGAAATACGTTCGTCAGGATGGGTAAAAAGTCTCTTACACCTGTGTCAGTGTAGTAAGTCCAGTTCTTTGTGGAAAAAAGGTCTTTGTCTTTACCTAAAAAAAAGGGGGGGTAGTGTCTTGAGAAAAAAAACTTTGGTCTTGAGTAAAAAAAAGTTGGTATCTTTGGGAAAATCCTCTTTGGCTGGAAAATGGTAGTGTCTTGAAAAAACCTTTGTCTTGAGTAAAAAAAAAAAAAAAAAAAGGGGGGGGGGATCTTTGAGAAGAATCCTCTTCGGTGGAAAAAGGTGGGATATTGGGTATTGGGGGGATCTTTGAGAAGAATCCTCTTCGGTGGAAAAAGGTGGGATATTGGGGAAGGGGTCTTCTTTCGTTGAAAAATAGGGGGGGGGAATCCTTTCATTTAAAAAAAGGGGGGTAGTGTAGGTAGTGTATATCCAGGGGTCAGGAGTAGAGTAGGGTTATTTTAGTTGGTATATAATCTAATGATTATTTTAAACCTGTTCACCATCAAACCAATCCAGAGGGTACAAGGGTGGAAAAACCATGTTTAAGGCCGGATTTGGGAGGATCCCTATGAGTGTAAGGGATAAAAAGGTCAATGGCTTGCTGCGTCCATACCCAACACCCAGCAACGCAGCGGTGACTCGCCAAGTGTTTGGTTTCTAGTTTTGAGTCGGTTGATCCACTTCCATCTCTGACACGTGGAAACCGGAGGGGGGAAGGGAGGGGTTGCACTCCACATCATATACGCGCGGGTCGGAGGGTACGGGCGCGGCCGGCCAAAGTCGTAGGCCCCATGGTAGCCCACTTGTAGGTTAACCCGTTGGTTGGGTTAAAGGACTGTCTGTCTGTAGGGTTAGGGTTAGGTATGGTTTTAGAATGGTTAAGGTGAGGGTTTAGGGTTAGGGTAAGATATGTTTTTTTTAAAGAAGGGTTTACGGTTAGGGTTAAGTTTAGGTATGGGTTTTGGGATGGTTAAGGTTAGGGTTAGGGTAAGGTATAGAAAAGGTTAAGTTTAGGTAGGTCTGTCAACTCAACTTAGGATCAGGCAAAGCCCTTGAGTAGCGTACCTTATGCAGGTCCGGTCCTCGGTTGGTTGCCATGTGTCCATGTCGAGTGGTATGGTCATGGTGTCAAGGTCCGCTATGTCAACGGAAGTGGAAAGCATAGTGCAACCTAGGAGTTTTACTCTCTTTCGGATCCTTCTTTTTTAGCTCCATGTTGTCTATGTATTCACTTCAGTGTTCGTCAGTCTTTGGTCCTGGATGTTTTCAATCAAGTGTATGATTGGGAGTTATTCCCTTCCAGGATCCTAATTCCAAATCAACCCATGTCTAGTCGAATCCAGCTGGTCTGTATGGGTATACTCGGCGTAGGATCAGGCAAAACCATCGAGTTGCGTACCTTGTGCAGGTCCGGACCTCAGTCGGTGGCCATGTGTCCCTGTCAAGTGGTCAGTCTATAACAGCCAGTGGTTTGAGCAGACAAAAACCCAGAAGGCGAGCCCTCTATACGGTTGTCATGCATCCGCCCCTGGAGTCACGTCCGGTGTTACGGTCGGTGTATGGAGGGTTTAGAAACCGGCAAACCTTCTCTGGCTTACGTATGAAACGTCCGGCAGTAGTAGAAGTTAATTGGGTGTTTCCATTCCCACCATCTCAGTCGTAGGTAATTCAGTGGTTTTGGGCGATAGTGACCAGTGGAATTACTCCCTTCCAGGATCGTAACGTTTCCAGAGGTATATCATCCCTGGACAGTGAATTGGTTCGTAGTCCAGGTAAAAAAATGGTTCGGTTGTCCAGGCTAAGTGCGGCGGGGTAAGGGGTCCCCCAGCGGGAAATTCCTCTGCGGGGTCCGATACCTCGCCAGACATTATCTGGGCACCCCAGGGGTTATCCGGCAGACGCGATCCTCCAGCGGCAGCGCATAACCCAAAAGCCCCTCTTTTGGGTATCCCAACCCGCTAGGAGGAAACACGCGCTACTGAACAAACTGCCAATCCAGATCTAATCTGGGGTAGATAGTGGTCCAGCGCGTTACGTGAGTCTCCCGTGTGTAAGGGGGCTGGGAGGGTTGAGCCGATTGGTCTGCCAACAGAACCCAGAGGGGTCATGGAGGAGTCCGGTCTACCATTTCCTCCCTTCTTCTTGCTTGGTGTATGGTTGGGCCTGCTTGCTTAGGGTCTGCTCGCTGCGGGGGAGTCGAATAGTCGGGCCCCCAGAGTAGTTGGAGAAAAAAGGTTCTCGTCCGTTGGGGGTGCTGGTGGGTATCTACGGTGAGGTAGATTTGGAAGGATGGTAAGATGGTGAGGGTTCTTGGGAAATAACATTTAGCTATTTAGATTCTATTTTGTAGTTTCTTTGCATCAAAGGGTCCATGGTCATGGTAACCCTGAGTTCAAGAAACCTGGGAAAAAAATTGGGTTAGGGTTATAAAAATAAAATAAATTTTTTTTTAAATTTTTTTTTATTTTTATATATCATTGTTTATTTATTTTAGTTTATAATGGTATCCTATTGGTCAAGGGTCCATGGTCAAGGAAACTCCAAGAGGACATTAAATGTTTTGTTGAATATAAATTGGTTGTCTAGTGATTATTGGTACAGGATCAAAGGGATCATATAGGATAAATCTAAGGTAAATGTTTAAGAGTCCGTGGTCACGGTATCTCTGAAAGGTAGTAGAGATCTATGTTTACGGTCCTAATGGCCACTAATCTATTTTTAAGGTAGCCTACTGGTAAAAGGGCCCTATCCTGTGATGGCTGAGTGCCAGTGTCTCTCAGTCAGTAGGGTTGGGACCAAGGATGGGGTGGGGGCACACATGCATACATACATAAACATGAAAGGGAATGTGCCTATACATATATTTTTAACATATACAAAAGCATACACATACAACACCACGAGTGGTGTGAGGGATAACATACAAAGTCACACTCCACTACATCCTAGTGTGTGCAAATATATATGAGAGCTGTGTAAAAGTCCAATTAAGGAAAGCAAAGTGTAAAATAAAAGGGTAGCCAAAAGGAGTTACCCCGAAGTCCGTGTGGAATCTGCCTTCCTTACAGTCTCACACGGGTCTAGGGGCAACCCAGCCACGACGCGTTTCTGCCTACTCGGCTTCATCAGGTAGCAGGGAGGAGAATATACAAATAAAATTGAAATAAAAGGTGCAAAAAGTAGTAAAAATGTATGTATGTATATCTACATGTACCGTAGGGTGTACTGTGTAATTTACTTGCCTTGAATGTGGTCCTGGTTGGATGTGTGGAGCGAAATGCTAACTGTCCGGTGGTCTCCTCCTGAGGCTGCAAAGAGAGCTAACTCTCCCGTGTGCGCGTGTGGGAATGCGGTCTAGGTTATTTCGATTGGTCTGTACTGTTACTAGGTAGGACAGCCGCTAACAGGCTGTGGTGTGGAGGAATCAGACATAGGTGAGAGTGGAATGGGGATGCAGTAAAGTGGATGGGCAGTTAGAGTGGAGGTCAAGCACATCTAATAATAATACAATGGAGACCCAATGTGATAAATGTTCAACCTTGTAGTGACACAAGCTTTTCAAATGTTATTTGGTATAAATGAAGGGTGGAGTGTGACAAAACAGAAGACACAATACATTGTAAGGTACAGACAGGGTTAACAACATGAGGTCAGGTACAGATACATGTATACACACACACACATACACAGAGGGGTTGGAACTGGGGTTGCAGTTCGGGTTAGGGGCCAGGGCTAAGGTCAGAGACGGTGTTGTGAGAGAGTTTTTGTTTTTGGGAAGGCCTCTGTCGTTGATCCCTGTGGGGAATTGTATAGGAGAAGTAGACTCTTTGCTTTTGGGGTGCTGTTTGGGTTGTGGGTGTCCGAGAGGTACCAGGTGAATTTTAAGTAGGACTAGAAGTCCTGGGGGTCAAGAGGAGCCATACGTGGAGTGCCTGTGATGTGTAGAAGTATGATAGATCCTCCTGTGAAAAGTGTGTATTTGACCTACGTGTCACCATTAACTTGTGTGTTAGCGTTGGGAGCGGTCTGCTCTGGTAGGGGTTTGGGGTTGGAAATACCCGAAGGTGAGGTTCTGTGGGTCCAGGAAAGGTAGAGGGTAGAGTGGACATCTGTGGGTTCCTATATGATTTTTAGTTGGGGTTCTGGGTGACCCATAGGTCTGGTTATAGGTCTTTGAATGTGGTGGAGTTATTTTTCCTCCGATTTTTGTTGAGTCACGTTGCTTATATGCAGTAAGGTGCGATGTGCAGGGAAAAGTAGTGGCCGTGGTTTTTTAGGTCTTTTTGTGGTGTTAGAGGGTATGAACCTTGTTTCTTTATTGAGGGGTAGTAGTAGATAGGGTTACTAGGGGGGTGTTCCTTTTACCAGGATCGAAAATGGTGCTGTTTTTATATTTTCTCGTTGGCGCTTGTTAGCGGAGTTTTAGCTTTGATCGCGTTCGTGTCCACTTGGGTTCCCGGATATGCGGTAGATTTGGCTGTTTTGCGGTGTTCAAGTCCACTTGGATTATGGGATGTACGGTTCCGAAAAGGCTTTTTTATGCTGTTTCCAGTTTTTTTATGGGTGGGGGTCTAACCTAGGTTTTTGGTTTGTTTATGTATGGTGCAGAGGTGTGAGTGGGGTGGACCTATTTTATACTTTTGTTTCTTTTTGCTCCTAAGTTGGAAATACGTTCGTCAGGATGGGTAAAAAGTCTCTTACACCTGTGTCAGTGTAGTAAGTCCAGTTCTTTGTGGAAAAAAGGTCTTTGTCTTTACCTAAAAAAAAGGGGGGGTAGTGTCTTGAGAAAAAAAACTTTGGTCTTGAGTAAAAAAAAGGTTGGTATCTTTGGGAAAATCCTCTTTGGCTGGAAAATGGTAGTGTCTTGAAAAAACCTTTGTCTTGAGTAAAAAATAAAAAAAAAAAAAGAAGGGGGGGGGGGATCTTTGAGAAGAATCCTCTTCGGTGGAAAAAGGTGGGATATTGGGGGGGATCTTTGAGAAGAATCCTCTTCGGTGGAAAAAGGTGGGATATTGGGGAAGGGGTCTTCTTTCGTTGAAAAATAGGGGGGGGGAATCCTTTCAAAAAAAAAAAAAAAAAGGGGGGTAGTGTATATCCAGGGGTCAGGAGTAGAGTAGGGTTATTTTAGTTGGTATATAATCTAATGATTATTTTAAACCTGTTCACCATCAAACCAATCCAGAGGGTACAAGGGTGGAAAAACCATGTTTAAGGCCGGATTTGGGAGGATCCCTATGAGTGTAAGGGATAAAAAGGTCAATGGCTTGCTGCGTCCATACCCAACACCCAGCAACGCAGCGGTGACTCGCCAAGTGTTTGGTTTCTAGTTTTGAGTCGGTTGATCCACTTCCATCTCTGACACGTGGAAACCGGAGGGGGGAAGGGAGGGGTTGCACTCCACATCATATACGCGCGGGTCGGAGGGTACGGGCGCGGCCGGCCAAAGTCGTAGGCCCCATGGTAGCCCACTTGTAGGTTAACCCGTTGGTTGGGTTAAAGGACTGTCTGTCTGTAGGGTTAGGGTTAGGTATGGTTTTAGAATGGTTAAGGTGAGGGTTTAGGGTTAGGGTAAGATATGTTTTTTTAAAGAAGGGTTTACGGTTAGGGTTAAGTTTAGGTATGGGTTTTGGGATGGTTAAGGTTAGGGTTAGGGTTAGGGTAAGGTATAGAAAAGGTTAAGTTTAGGTAGGTCTGTCAACTCAACTTAGGATCAGGCAAAGCCCTTGAGTAGCGTACCTTATGCAGGTCCGGTCCTCGGTTGGTTGCCATGTGTCCATGTCGAGTGGTATGGTCATGGTGTCAAGGTCCGCTATGTCAACGGAAGTGGAAAGCATAGTGCAACCTAGGAGTTTTACTCTCTTCGGATCCTTCTTTTTAGCTCCATGTTGTCTATGTATTCACTTCAGTGTTCGTCAGTCTTTGGTCCTGGATGTTTTCAATCAAGTGTATGATTGGGAGTTATTCCCTTCCAGGATCCTAATTCCAAATCAACCCATGTCTAGTCGAATCCAGCTGGTCTGTATGGGTATACTCGGCGTAGGATCAGGCAAAACCATCGAGTTGCGTACCTTGTGCAGGTCCGGACCTCAGTCGGTGGCCATGTGTCCCTGTCAAGTGGTCAGTCTATAACAGCCAGTGGTTTGAGCAGACAAAAACCCAGAAGGCGAGCCCTCTATACGGTTGTCATGCATCCGCCCCTGGAGTCACGTCCGTGTTACGGTCGGTGTATGGAGGGTTTAGAAACCGGCAAACCTTCTCTGGCTTACGTATGAAACGTCCGGCAGTAGTAGAAGTTAATTGGGTGTTTCCATTCCCACCATCTCAGTCGTAGGTAATTCAGTGGTTTTGGGCGATAGTGACCAGTGGAATTACTCCCTTCCAGGATCGTAACGTTTCCAGAGGTATATCATCCCTGGACAGTGAATTGGTTCGTAGTCCAGGTAAAAAAATGGTTCGGTTGTCCAGGCTAAGTGCGGCGGGGTAAGGGGTCCCCCAGCGGGAAATTCCTCTGCGGGGTCCGATACCTCGCCAGACATTATCTGGGCACCCCAGGGGTTATCCGGCAGACGCGATCCTCCAGCGGCAGCGCATAACCCAAAAGCCCCTCTTTGGGTATCCCAACCCGCTAGGAGGAAACACGCGCTACTGAACAAACTGCCAATCCAGATCTAATCTGGGGTAGATAGTGGTCCAGCGCGTTACGTGAGTCTCCCGTGTGTAAGGGGGCTGGGAGGGTTGAGCCGATTGGTCTGCCAACAGAACCCAGAGGGGTCATGGAGGAGTCCGGTCTACCATTTCCTCCCTTCTTCTTGCTTGGTGTATGGTTGGGCCTGCTTGCTTAGGGTCTGCTCGCTGCGGGGGAGTCGAATAGTCGGGCCCCCAGAGTAGTTGGAGAAAAAGGTTCTCGTCCGTTGGGGGTGCTGGTGGGTATCTACGGTGAGGTAGATTTGGAAGGATGGTAAGATGGTGAGGGTTCTTGGGAAATAACATTTAGCTATTTAGATTCTATTTTGTAGTTTCTTTGCATCAAAGGGTCCATGGTCATGGTAACCCTGAGTTCAAGAAACCTGGGAAAAAATTGGGTTAGGGTTATAAAAATAAAAATATTTATTTTTATTTTTTTTTATATATCATTGTTTATTTATTTTAGTTTATAATGGTATCCTATTGGTCAAGGGTCCATGGTCAAGGAAACTCCAAGAGGACATTAAATGTTTTGTTGAATATAAATTGGTTGTCTAGTGATTATTGGTACAGGATCAAAGGGATCATATAGGATAAATCTAAGGTAAATGTTTAAGAGTCCGTGGTCACGGTATCTCTGAAAGGTAGTAGAGATCTATGTTTACGGTCCTAATGGCCACTAATCTATTTTTAAGGTAGCCTACTGGTAAAAGGGCCCTATCCTGTGATGGCTGAGTGCCAGTGTCTCTCAGTCAGTAGGGTTGGGACCAAGGATGGGGTGGGGGCACACATGCATACATACATAAACATGAAAGGGAATGTGCCTATACATATATTTTTAACATATACAAAAGCATACACATACAACACCACGAGTGGTGTGAGGGATAACATACAAAGTCACACTCCACTACATCCTAGTGTGTGCAAATATATATGAGAGCTGTGTAAAAGTCCAATTAAGGAAAGCAAAGTGTAAAATAAAAGGGTAGCCAAAAGGAGTTACCCCGAAGTCCGTGTGGAATCTGCCTTCCTTACAGTCTCACACGGGTCTAGGGGCAACCCAGCCACGACGCGTTTCTGCCTACTCGGCTTCATCAGGTAGCAGGGAGGAGAATATACAAATAAAATTGAAATAAAAGGTGCAAAAAGTAGTAAAAATGTATGTATGTATATCTACATGTACCGTAGGGTGTACTGTGTAATTTACTTGCCTTGAATGTGGTCCTGGTTGGATGTGTGGAGCGAAATGCTAACTGTCCGGTGGTCTCCTCCTGAGGCTGCAAAGAGAGCTAACTCTCCCGTGTGCGCGTGTGGGAATGCGGTCTAGGTTATTTCGATTGGTCTGTACTGTTACTAGGTAGGACAGCCGCTAACAGGCTGTGGTGTGGAGGAATCAGACATAGGTGAGAGTGGAATGGGGATGCAGTAAAGTGGATGGGCAGTTAGAGTGGAGGTCAAGCACATCTAATAATAATACAATGGAGACCCAATGTGATAAATGTTCAACCTTGTAGTGACACAAGCTTTTCAAATGTTATTTGGTATAAATGAAGGGTGGAGTGTGACAAAACAGAAGACACAATACATTGTAAGGTACAGACAGGGTTAACAACATGAGGTCAGGTACAGATACATGTATACACACACACACATACACAGAGGGGTTGGAACTGGGGTTGCAGTTCGGGTTAGGGGCCAGGGCTAAGGTCAGAGACGGTGTTGTGAGAGAGTTTTTGTTTTTGGGAAGGCCTCTGTCGTTGATCCCTGTGGGGAATTGTATAGGAGAAGTAGACTCTTTGCTTTTGGGGTGCTGTTTGGGTTGTGGGTGTCCGAGAGGTACCAGGTGAATTTTAAGTAGGACTAGAAGTCCTGGGGGTCAAGAGGAGCCATACGTGGAGTGCCTGTGATGTGTAGAAGTATGATAGATCCTCCTGTGAAAAGTGTGTATTTGACCTACGTGTCACCATTAACTTGTGTGTTAGCGTTGGGAGCGGTCTGCTCTGGTAGGGGGTTTGGGGTTGGAAATACCCGAAGGTGAGGTTCTGTGGGTCCAGGAAAGGTAGAGGGTAGAGTGGACATCTGTGGGTTCCTATATGATTTTTAGTTGGGGTTCTGGGTGACCCATAGGTCTGGTTATAGGTCTTTGAATGTGGTGGAGTTATTTTTCCTCCGATTTTTTGTTGAGTCACGTTGCTTATATGCAGTAAGGTGCGATGTGCAGGGAAAAGTAGTGGCCGTGGTTTTTTAGGTCTTTTTGTGGTGTTAGAGGGTATGAACCTTGTTTCTTTATTGAGGGGTAGTAGTAGATAGGGTTACTAGGGGGGTGTTCCTTTTACCAGGATCGAAAATGGTGCTGTTTTTATATTTTCTCGTTGGCGCTTGTTAGCGGAGTTTTAGCTTTGATCGCGTTCGTGTCCACTTGGGTTCCCGGATATGCGGTAGATTTGGCTGTTTTGCGGTGTTCAAGTCCACTTGGATTATGGGATGTACGGTTCCGAAAAGGCTTTTTTATGCTGTTTCCAGTTTTTTTATGGGTGGGGGTCTAACCTAGGTTTTTGGTTTGTTTATGTATGGTGCAGAGGTGTGAGTGGGGTGGACCTATTTTATACTTTTGTTTCTTTTTGCTCCTAAGTTGGAAATACGTTCGTCAGGATGGGTAAAAAGTCTCTTACACCTGTGTCAGTGTAGTAAGTCCAGTTCTTTGTGGAAAAAGGTCTTTGTCTTTACCTAAAAAAAAGGGGGGTAGTGTCTTGAGAAAAAAACTTTGGTCTTGAGTAAAAAAAAGTTGGTATCTTTGGGAAAATCCTCTTTGGCTGGAAAATGGTAGTGTCTTGAAAAAACCTTTGTCTTGAGTAAAAAAAAAAAAAAAAAAAAAAAAGAAGGGGGGATCTTTGAGAAGAATCCTCTTTGGTGGAAAAAGGTGGGATATTGGGTATTGGGGGGATCTTTGAGAAGAATCCTAAAAAAAAATTCGGTGGAAAAAAAATGGGATATTGGGGAAGGGGTCTTCTTTTGTTGAAAAATAGGGGGGGGGAATCCTTTCATTTAAAAAAAAAATATAATCTAATGATTATTTTTAACCTTTTGGGTAGTGTAGGTAGTGTATATCCAGGGGTCAGGAGTAGAGTAGGGTTATTTTAGTTGGTATATAATCTAATGATTATTTTAAACCTGTTCACCATCAAACCAATCCAGAGGGTACAAGGGTGGAAAAACCATGTTTAAGGCCGGATTTGGGAGGATCCCTATGAGTGTAAGGGATAAAAAGGTCAATGGCTTGCTGCGTCCATACCCAACACCCAGCAACGCAGCGGTGACTCGCCAAGTGTTTGGTTTCTAGTTTTGAGTCGGTTGATCCACTTCCATCTCTGACACGTGGAAACCGGAGGGGGGAAGGGAGGGGTTGCACTCCACATCATATACGCGCGGTCGGAGGGTACGGGCGCGGCCGGCCAAAGTCGTAGGCCCCATGGTAGCCCACTTGTAGGTTAACCCGTTGGTTGGGTTAAAGGACTGTCTGTCTGTAGGGTTAGGGTTAGGTATGGTTTTAGAATGGTTAAGGTGAGGGTTTAGGGTTAGGGTAAGATATGTTTTTTTAAAGAAGGGTTTACGGTTAGGGTTAAGTTTAGGTATGGGTTTTGGGATGGTTAAGGTTAGGGTTAGGGTTAGGGTAAGGTATAGAAAAGGTTAAGTTTAGGTAGGTCTGTCAACTCAACTTAGGATCAGGCAAAGCCCTTGAGTAGCGTCCCTTATGCAGGTCCGGTCCTCGGTTGGTTGCCATGTGTCCATGTCGAGTGGTATGGTCATGGTGTCAAGGTCCGCTATGTCAACGGAAGTGGAAAGCATAGTGCAACCTAGGAGTTTTACTCTCTTTCGGATCCTTCTTTTTAGCTCCATGTTGTCTATGTATTCACTTCAGTGTTCGTCAGTCTTTGGTCCTGGATGTTTTCAATCAAGTGTATGATTGGGAGTTATTCCCTTCCAGGATCCTAATTCCAAATCAACCCATGTCTAGTCGAATCCAGCTGGTCTGTATGGGTATACTCGGCGTAGGATCAGGCAAAACCATCGAGTTGCGTACCTTGTGCAGGTCCGGACCTCAGTCGGTGGCCATGTGTCCCTGTCAAGTGGTCAGTCTATAACAGCCAGTGGTTTGAGCAGACAAAAACCCAGAAGGCGAGCCCTCTATACGGTTGTCATGCATCCGCCCCTGGAGTCACGTCCGGTGTTACGGTCGGTGTATGGAGGGTTTAGAAACCGGCAAACCTTCTCTGGCTTACGTATGAAACGTCCGGCAGTAGTAGAAGTTAATTGGGTGTTTCCATTCCCACCATCTCAGTCGTAGGTAATTCAGTGGTTTTGGGCGATAGTGACCAGTGGAATTACTCCCTTCCAGGATCGTAACGTTTCCAGAGGTATATCATCCCTGGACAGTGAATTGGTTCGTAGTCCAGGTAAAAAAATGGTTCGGTTGTCCAGGCTAAGTGCGGCGGGGTAAGGGGTCCCCCAGTGGGAAATTCCTCTGCGGGGTCCGATACCTCGCCAGACATTATCTGGGCACCCCAGGGGTTATCCGGCAGACGCGATCCTCCAGCGGCAGCGCATAACCCAAAAGCCCCTCTTTGGGTATCCCAACCCGCTAGGAGGAAACACGCGCTACTGAACAAACTGCCAATCCAGATCTAATCTGGGGTAGATAGTGGTCCAGCGCGTTACGTGAGTCTCCCGTGTGTAAGGGGGCTGGGAGGGTTGAGCCGATTGGTCTGCCAACAGAACCCAGAGGGGTCATGGAGGAGTCCGGTCTACCATTTCCTCCCTTCTTCTTGCTTGGTGTATGGTTGGGCCTGCTTGCTTAGGGTCTGCTCGCTGCGGGGAGTCGAATAGTCGGGCCCCCAGAGTAGTTGGAGAAAAAGGTTCTCGTCCGTTGGGGGTGCTGGTGGGTATCTTGGGTGAGGTAGATTTGGAAGGATGGTAAGATGGTGAGGGTTCTTGGGAAATAACATTTAGCTATTTAGATTCTATTTTGTAGTTTCTTTGCATCAAAGGGTCCATGGTCATGGTAACCCTGAGTTCAAGAAACCTGGGAAAAAAATTGATATTAGGGTTATAAAAATAAAAATATTTATTTTTATTTTTTTTTATTTATATCATTGTTTATTTATTTTAGTTTATAATGGTATCCTATTGGTCAAGGGTCCATGGTCAAGGAAACTCCAAGAGGACATTAAATGTTTTGTTGAATATAAATTGGTTGTCTAGTGATTATTGGTACAGGATCAAAGGGATCATATAGGATAAATCTAAGGTAAATGTTTAAGAGTCCGTGGTCACGGTATCTCTGAAAGGTAGTAGAGATCTATGTTTACGGTCCTAATGGCCACTAATCTATTTTTAAGGTAGCCTACTGGTAAAAGGGCCCTATCCTGTGATGGCTGAGTGCCAGTGTCTCTCAGTCAGTAGGGTTGGGACCAAGGATGGGGTGGGGGCACACATGCATACATACATAAACATGAAAGGGAATGTGCCTATACATATATTTTTAACATATACAAAAGCATACACATACAACACCACGAGTGGTGTGAGGGATAACATACAAAGTCACACTCCACTACATCCTAGTGTGTGCAAATATATATGAGAGCTGTGTAAAAGTCCAATTAAGGAAAGCAAAGTGTAAAATAAAAGGGTAGCCAAAAGGAGTTACCCCCGAAGTCCGTGTGGAATCTGCCTTCCTTACAGTCTCACACGGGTCTAGGGGCAACCCAGCCACGACGCGTTTCTGCCTACTCGGCTTCATCAGGTAGCAGGGAGGAGAATATACAAATAAAATTGAAATAAAAGGTGCAAAAAGTAGTAAAAATGTATGTATGTATATCTACATGTACCGTAGGGTGTACTGTGTAATTTACTTGCCTTGAATGTGGTCCTGGTTGGATGTGTGGAGCGAAATGCTAACTGTCCGGTGGTCTCCTCCTGAGGCTGCAAAGAGAGCTAACTCTCCCGTGTGCGCGTGTGGGAATGCGGTCTAGGTTATTTCGATTGGTCTGTACTGTTACTAGGTAGGACAGCCGCTAACAGGCTGTGGTGTGGAGGAATCAGACATAGGTGAGAGTGGAATGGGGATGCAGTAAAGTGGATGGGCAGTTAGAGTGGAGGTCAAGCACATCTAATAATAATACAATGGAGACCCAATGTGATAAATGTTCAACCTTGTAGTGACACAAGCTTTTCAAATGTTATTTGGTATAAATGAAGGGTGGAGTGTGACAAAACAGAAGACACAATACATTGTAAGGTACAGACAGGGTTAACAACATGAGGTCAGGTACAGATACATGTATACACACACACACATACACAGAGGGGTTGGAACTGGGGTTGCAGTTCGGGTTAGGGGCCAGGGCTAAGGTCAGAGACGGTGTTGTGAGAGAGTTTTGTTTTTGGGAAGGCCTCTGTCGTTGATCCCTGTGGGGAATTGTATAGGAGAAGTAGACTCTTTGCTTTTGGGGTGCTGTTTGGGTTGTGGGTGTCCGAGAGGTACCAGGTGAATTTTAAGTAGGACTAGAAGTCCTGGGGGTCAAGAGGAGCCATACGTGGAGTGCCTGTGATGTGTAGAAGTATGATAGATCCTCCTGTGAAAAGTGTGTATTTGACCTACGTGTCACCATTAACTTGTGTGTTAGCGTTGGGAGCGGTCTGCTCTGGTAGGGGTTTGGGGTTGGAAATACCCGAAGGTGAGGTTCTGTGGGTCCAGGAAAGGTAGAGGGTAGAGTGGACATCTGTGGGTTCCTATATGATTTTTAGTTGGGGTTCTGGGTGACCCATAGGTCTGGTTATAGGTCTTTGAATGTGGTGGAGTTATTTTTCCTCCGATTTTTTGTTGAGTCACGTTGTTTATATGCAGTAAGGTGCGATGTGCAGGGAAAAGTAGTGGCCGTGGTTTTTTAGGTCTTTTGTGGTGTTAGAGGGTATGAACCTTGTTTCTTTATTGAGGGGTAGTAGTAGATAGGGTTACTAGGGGGGTGTTCCTTTTACCAGGATCGAAAATGGTGCTGTTTTTATATTTTCTCGTTGGCGCTTGTTAGCGGAGTTTTAGCTTTGATCGCGTTCGTGTCCACTTGGGTTCCCGGATATGCGGTAGATTTGGCTGTTTTGCGGTGTTCAAGTCCACTTGGATTATGGGATGTACGGTTCCGAAAAGGCTTTTTTATGCTGTTTCCAGTTTTTTTATGGGTGGGGGTCTAACCTAGGTTTTTGGTTTGTTTATGTATGGTGCAGAGGTGTGGACCTATTTTATACTTTTGTTTCTTTTTGCTCCTAAGTTGGAAATACGTTCGTCAGGATGGGTAAAAAGTCTCTTACACCTGTGTCAGTGTAGTAAGTCCAGTTCTTTGTGGAAAAAAGGTCTTTGTCTTTACCTAAAAAAAAGGGGGGGTAGTGTCTTGAGAAAAAAAACTTTGGTCTTGAGTAAAAAAAAGGTTGGTATCTTTGGGAAAATCCTCTTTGGCTGGAAAATGGTAGTGTCTTGAAAAAACCTTTGTCTTGAGTAAAAATCAAAAAAAAAAAAAAAGGGGGGGGGATCTTTGAGAAGAATCCTCTTCGGTGGAAAAAGGTGGGATATTGGGTATTGGGGGGGGATCTTTGAGAAGAATCCTCTTAAATGGAAAAAAAAAAAATATTGGGGAAGGGGGGATCTTCTTTCGTTGAAAAATAGGGGGGGGGTATCCTTTCATTTAAAAAAAAAAAAAAAAAAAAGGGTGGTGTGCATCCAGGGGTCAGGAGTAGAGTAGGGTTATTTTGTTGGTATATAATCTAATGATTATTTTAAACCTGTTCACCATCAAACCAATCCAGAGGGTACAAGGGTGGAAAAACCATGTTTAAGGCCGGATTTGGGAGGATCCCAGTCAGTGTAAGGGATAAAAATCAATGGCTTGCTGCGTCCATACCCAACACCCAGCAACGCAGCGGTGACTCGCCAAGTGTTTGGTTTCTAGTTTTGAGTCGGTTGATCCACTTCCATCTCTGACACGTGGAAACCGGAGGGGGGAAGGGAGGGGTTGCACTCCACATCATATACGCGCGGGTCGGAGGGTACGGGCGCGGCCGGCCAAAGTCGTAGGCCCCATGGTAGCCCACTTGTAGGTTAACCCGTTGGTTGGGTTAAAGGACTGTCTGTCTGTAGGGTTAGGGTTAGGTATGGTTTTAGAATGGTTAAGGTGAGGGTTTAGGGTTAGGGTAAGATATGTTTTTTTTAAAGAAGGGTTTACGGTTAGGGTTAAGTTTAGGTATGGGTTTTGGGATGGTTAAGGTTAGGGTTAGGGTTAGGGTAAGGTATAGAAAAGGTTAAGTTTAGGTAGGTCTGTCAACTCAACTTAGGATCAGGCAAAGCCCTTGAGTAGCGTACCTTATGCAGGTCCGGTCCTCGGTTGGTTGCCATGTGTCCATGTCGAGTGGTATGGTCATGGTGTCAAGGTCCGCTATGTCAACGGAAGTGGAAAGCATAGTGCAACCTAGGAGTTTTACTCTCTTTCGGATCCTTCTTTTTTAGCTCCATGTTGTCTATGTATTCACTTCAGTGTTCGTCAGTCTTTGGTCCTGGATGTTTTCAATCAAGTGTATGATTGGGAGTTATTCCCTTCCAGGATCCTAATTCCAAATCAACCCATGTCTAGTCGAATCCAGCTGGTCTGTATGGGTATACTCGGCGTAGGATCAGGCAAAACCATCGAGTTGCGTACCTTGTGCAGGTCCGGACCTCAGTCGGTGGCCATGTGTCCCTGTCAAGTGGTCAGTCTATAACAGCCAGTGGTTTGAGCAGACAAAAACCCAGAAGGCGAGCCCTCTATACGGTTGTCATGCATCCGCCCCTGGAGTCACGTCCGTGTTACGGTCGGTGTATGGAGGGTTTAGAAACCGGCAAACCTTCTCTGGCTTACGTATGAAACGTCCGGCAGTAGTAGAAGTTAATTGGGTGTTTCCATTCCCACCATCTCAGTCGTAGGTAATTCAGTGGTTTTGGGCGATAGTGACCAGTGGAATTACTCCCTTCCAGGATCGTAACGTTTCCAGAGGTATATCATCCCTGGACAGTGAATTGGTTCGTGGTCCAGGTAAAAAAATGGTTCGGTTGTCCAGGCTAAGTGCGGCGGGGTAAGGGGTCCCCCAGTGGGAAATTCCTCTGCGGGGTCCGATACCTCGCCAGACATTATCTGGGCACCCCAGGGGTTATCCGGCAGACGCGATCCTCCAGCGGCAGCGCATAACCCAAAAGCCCCTCTTTTGGGTATCCCAACCCGCTAGGAGGAAACACGCGCTACTGAACAAACTGCCAATCCAGATCTAATCTGGGGTAGATAGTGGTCCAGCGCGTTACGTGAGTCTCCCGTGTGTAAGGGGGCTGGGAGGGTTGAGCCGATTGGTCTGCCAACAGAACCCAGAGGGGTCATGGAGGAGTCCGGTCTACCATTTCCTCCCTTCTTCTTGCTTGGTGTATGGTTGGGCCTGCTTGCTTAGGGTCTGCTCGCTGCGGGGGAGTCGAATAGTCGGGCCCCCAGAGTAGTTGGAGAAAAAGGTTCTCGTCCGTTGGGGGTGCTGGTGGGTATCTACGGTGAGGTAGATTTGGAAGGATGGTAAGATGGTGAGGGTTCTTGGGAAATAACATTTAGCTATTTAGATTCTATTTTGTAGTTTCTTTGCATCAAAGGGTCCATGGTCATGGTAACCCTGAGTTCAAGAAACCTGGGAAAAAAAATTGATTAACCACATTATATTTATAAAAATAAAAATATTTATTTTATTTTTTTATTTTTTTATATATCATTGTTTATTTATTTTATTTTATAATGGTATCCTATTGGTCAAGGGTCCATGGTCAAGGAAACTCCAAGAGGACATTAAATGTTTTGTTGAATATAAATTGGTTGTCTAGTGATTATTGGTACAGGATCAAAGGGATCATATAGGATAAATCTAAGGTAAATGTTTAAGAGTCCGTGGTCACGGTATCTCTGAAAGGCTAGTAGAGATCTATGTTTACGGTCCTAATGGCCACTAATCTATTTTTAAGGTAGCCTACTGGTAAAAGGGCCCTATCCTGTGATGGCTGAGTGCCAGTGTCTCTCAGTCAGTAGGGTTGGGACCAAGGATGGGGTGGGGGCACACATGCATACATACATAAACATGAAAGGGAATGTGCCTATACATATATTTTTAACATATACAAAAGCATACACATACAACACCACAAGTGGTGTGAGGGATAACATACAAAGTCACACTCCACTACATCCTAGTGTGTGCATATATATATGAGAGCTGTGTAAAAGTCCAATTAAGGAAAGCAAAGTGTAAAATAAAAGGGTAGCCAAAAGGAGTTACCCCCGAAGTCCGTGTGGAATCTGCCTTCCTTACAGTCTCACACGGGTCTAGGGGCAACCCAGCCACGACGCGTTTCTGCCTACTCGGCTTCATCAGGTAGCAGGGAGGAGAATATACAAATAAAATTGAAATAAAAGGTGCAAAAAGTAGTAAAAATGTATGTATGTATATCTACATGTACCGTAGGGTGTACTGTGTAATTTACTTGCCTTGAATGTGGTCCTGGTTGGATGTGTGGAGCGAAATGCTAACTGTCCGGTGGTCTCCTCCTGAGGCTGCAAAGAGAGCTAACTCTCCCGTGTGCGCGTGTGGGAATGCGGTCTAGGTTATTTCGATTGGTCTGTACTGTTACTAGGTAGGACAGCCGCTAACAGGCTGTGGTGTGGAGGAATCAGACATAGGTGAGAGTGGAATGGGGATGCAGTAAAGTGGATGGGCAGTTAGAGTGGAGGTCAAGCACATCTAATAATAATACAATGGAGACCCAATGTGATAAATGTTCAACCTTGTAGTGACACAAGCTTTTCAAATGTTATTTGGTATAAATGAAGGGTGGAGTGTGACAAAACAGAAGACACAATACATTGTAAGGTACAGACAGGGTTAACAACATGAGGTCAGGTACAGATACATGTATACACACACACACATACACAGAGGGGTTGGAACTGGGGTTGCAGTTCGGGTTAGGGGCCAGGGCTAAGGTCAGAGACGGTGTTGTGAGAGAGTTTTGTTTTTGGGAAGGCCTCTGTCGTTGATCCCTGTGGGGAATTGTATAGGAGAAGTAGACTCTTTGCTTTTGGGGTGCTGTTTGGGTTGTGGGTGTCCGAGAGGTACCAGGTGAATTTTAAGTAGGACTAGAAGTCCTGGGGGTCAAGAGGAGCCATACGTGGAGTGCCTGTGATGTGTAGAAGTATGATAGATCCTCCTGTGAAAAGTGTGTATTTGACCTACGTGTCACCATTAACTTGTGTGTTAGCGTTGGGAGCGGTCTGCTCTGGTAGGGGGTTTGGGGTTGGAAATACCCGAAGGTGAGGTTCTGTGGGTCCAGGAAAGGTAGAGGGTAGAGTGGACATCTGTGGGTTCCTATATGATTTTTAGTTGGGGTTCTGGGTGACCCATAGGTCTGGTTATAGGTCTTTGAATGTGGTGGAGTTATTTTTCCTCCGATTTTTTGTTGAGTCACGTTGTTTATATGCAGTAAGGTGCGATGTGCAGGGAAAAGTAGTGGCCGTGGTTTTTTAGGTCTTTTTGTGGTGTTAGAGGGTATGAACCTTGTTTCTTTATTGAGGGGTAGTAGTAGATAGGGTTACTAGGGGGGTGTTCCTTTTACCAGGATCGAAAATGGTGCTGTTTTTATATTTTCTCGTTGGCGCTTGTTAGCGGAGTTTTAGCTTTGATCGCGTTCGTGTCCACTTGGGTTCCCGGATATGCGGTAGATTTGGCTGTTTTGCGGTGTTCAAGTCCACTTGGATTATGGGATGTACGGTTCCGAAAAGGCTTTTTTATGCTGTTTCCAGTTTTTTTATGGGTGGGGGTCTAACCTAGGTTTTTGGTTTGTTTATGTATGGTGCAGAGGTGTGAGTGGGGTGGACCTATTTTATACTTTTGTTTCTTTTTGCTCCTAAGTTGGAAATACGTTCGTCAGGATGGGTAAAAAGTCTCTTACACCTGTGTCAGTGTAGTAAGTCCAGTTCTTTGTGGAAAAAAGGTCTTTGTCTTTACCTAAAAAAGGGGGGTAGTGTCTTGAGAAAAAAACTTTGGTCTTGAGTAAAAAAAAGTTGGTATCTTTGGGAAAATCCTCTTTGGCTGGAAAATGGTAGTGTCTTGAAAAAACCTTTGTCTTGAGTAAAAAATCAAAAAAAAAAAAAGAGGGGGGATCTTTGAGAAGAAATCCTCTTTGGTGGAAAAAGGTAAAATATTGGGTAGGGGGGGGATCTTTGAAAAAATAAAAAAATAAAAAAATAAAATAAATAAATAAAAAAAAAATGGGATAAAAAAATATAAAGGAAGGGGGGATCTTTTTGTTGAAAAATAGGGGGGGGTAATGTTCATTTAAAAAAAGGCTTTTGGGTTGAAAAAAAGGGTGGTGTATCCAGGGGTCAGGAGTAGAGTAGGTTATTTTGTTGGTATATAATCTAATGATTATTTTAAACCTGTTCACCATCAAACCAATCCAGAGGGTACAAGGGTGGAAAAAAACCATGTTTAAGGCCGGATTTGGGAGGATCCCTATGAGTGTAAGGGATAAAATATCAATGGCTTGCTGCGTCCATACCCAACACCCAGCAACGCAGCGGTGACTCGCCAAGTGTTTGGTTTCTAGTTTTGAGTCGGTTGATCCACTTCCATCTCTGACACGTGGAAACCGGAGGGGGAAGGGAGGGGTTGCACTCCACATCATATACGCGCGGGTCGGAGGGTACGGGCGCGGCCGGCCAAAGTCGTAGGCCCCATGGTAGCCCACTTGTAGGTTAACCCGTTGGTTGGGTTAAAGGACTGTCTGTCTGTAGGGTTAGGGTTAGGTATGGTTTTAGAATGGTTAAGGTGAGGGTTTAGGGTTAGGGGTAAGATATGTTTTTTTTGGGATGGTTAAAGAAGGGTTTACGGTTAGGGTTAAGTTTAGGTATGGGTTTTGGGATGGTTAAGGTTAGGGTTAGGGTTAGGGTAAGGTATAGAAAAGGTTAAGTTTAGGTAGGTCTGTCAACTCAACTTAGGATCAGGCAAAGCCCTTGAGTAGCGTCCCTTATGCAGGTCCGGTCCTCGGTTGGTTGCCATGTGTCCATGTCGAGTGGTATGGTCATGGTGTCAGGTCCGCTATGTCAACGGAGGTGGAAAGCATAGTGCAACCTAGGAGTTTTACTCCTTCGGATCCTTCTTTTTTAGCTCCATGTTGTCTATGTATTCACTTCAGTGTTCGTCAGTCTTTGGTCCTGGATGTTTTCAATCAAGTGTATGATTGGGAGTTATTCCCTTCCAGGATCCTAATTCCAAATCAACCCATGTCTAGTCGAATCCAGCTGGTCTGTATGGGTATACTCGGCGTAGGATCAGGCAAAACCATCGAGTTGCGTACCTTGTGCAGGTCCGGACCTCAGTCGGTGGCCATGTGTCCCTGTCAAGTGGTCAGTCTATAACAGCCAGTGGTTTGAGCAGACAAAAACCCAGAAGGCGAGCCCTCTATACGGTTGTCATGCATCCGCCCCTGGAGTCACGTCCGTGTTACGGTCGGTGTATGGAGGGTTTAGAAACCGGCAAACCTTCTCTGGCTTACGTATAACGTCCGGCAGTAGTAGAAGTTAATTGGGTGTTTCCATTCCCACCATCTCAGTCGTAGGTAATTCAGTGGTTTTGGGCGATAGTGACCAGTGGAATTACTCCCTTCCAGGATCGTAACATTTCCAGAGGTATATCATCCCTGGACAGTGAATTGGTTCGTAGTCCAGGTAAAAAATGGTTCGGTTGTCCAGGCTAAGTGCGGCGGGGTAAGGGGTCCCCCAGTGGGAAATTCCTCTGCGGGGTCCGATACCTCGCCAGACATTATCTGGGCACCCCAGGGGTTATTCGGCAGACGCGATCCTCCAGCCGCAGCGCATAACCCAAAAGCCCCTCTTTTGGGTATCCCAACCCGCTAGGATGAAACACGCGCTACTGAACAAACTGCCAATCCAGATCTAATCTGGGGTAGATAGTGGTCCAGCGCGTTACGTGAGTCTCCCGTGTGTAAGGGGGCTGGGAGGGTTGAGCCGATTGGTCTGCCAACAGAACCCAGAGGGGTCATGGAGGAGTCCGGTCTACCATTTCCTCCCTTCTTCTTGCTTGGTGTATGGTTGGGCCTGATTGCTTAGGGTCTGCTCGCTGCGGGGGAGTCGAATAGTCGGCCCCCAGAGTAGTTGGAGAAAAAGGTTCTCGTCCGTTGGGGGTGCTGGTGGGTATCTTGGGTGAGGTAGATTTGGAAGGATGGTAAGATGGTGAGGGTTCTTGGGAAATAACATTTAGCTATTTAGATTCTATTTTGTAGTTTCTTTGCATCAAAGGGTCCATGGTCATGGTAACCCTGAGTTCAAGAAACCTGGGAAAAAACATATTATATTGGGTATTTATTTATTGTTATTTTTTTAAAATTTATTTTATTTTTTTATAAAAATATTTTTTATTTATTTATTTATTTATTTAAAAATATATCATTGTTTATTTATTTTTGTTTATAATGGTTTCCTATTGGTCAAGGGTCCATGGTCAAGGAAACTCCAAGAGGAACATTAAATGTTTTGTTAAATATAAATTGGTTGTCTAGTGATTATTGGTACAGGATCAAAGGGATCATATAGGATAAATCTAAGGTAAATGTTTAAGAGTCCGTGGTCACGGTATCTCTGAAATGCTAGTAGAGATCTATGTTTACGGTCCTAATGGCCACTAATCTATTTTTAAGGTAGCCTACTGGTAAAAGGGCCCTATCCTGTGATGGCTGAGTGCCAGTGTCTCTCAGTCAGTAGGGTTGGGACCAAGGATGGGGTGGGGGCACACATGCATACATACATAAACATGAAAGGGAATGTGCCTATACATATATTTTTAACATATACAAAAGCATACACATACAACACCACAAGTGGTGTGAGGGATAACATACAAAGTCACACTCCACTACATCCTAGTGTGTGCAATATATATATGAGAGCTGTGTAAAAGTCCAATTAAGGAAAGCAAAGTGTAAAATAAAAGGGTAGCCAAAAGGAGTTACCCCGAAGTCCGTGTGGAATCTGCCTTCCTTACAGTCTCACACGGGTCTAGGGGCAACCCAGCCACGACGCGTTTCTGCCTACTCGGCTTCATCAGGTAGCAGGGAGGAGAATATACAAATAAAATTGAAATAAAAGGTGCAAAAAGTAGTAAAAATGTATGTATGTATATCTACATGTACCGTAGGGTGTACTGTGTAATTTACTTGCCTTGAATGTGGTCCTGGTTGGATGTGTGGAGCGAAATGCTAACTGTCCGGTGGTCTCCTCCTGAGGCTGCAAAGAGAGCTAACTCTCCCGTGTGCGCGTGTGGGAATGCGGTCTAGGTTATTTCGATTGGTCTGTACTGTTACTAGGTAGGACAGCCGCTAACAGGCTGTGGTGTGGAGGAATCAGACATAGGTGAGAGTGGAATGGGGATGCAGTAAAGTGGATGGGCAGTTAGAGTGGAGGTCAAGCACATCTAATAATAATACAATGGAGACCCAATGTGATAAATGTTCAACCTTGTAGTGACACAAGCTTTTCAAATGTTATTTGGTATAAATGAAGAGTGGAGTGTGACAAAACAGAAGACACAATACATTGTAAGGGACAGACAGGGTTAACAACATGAGGTCAGGTACAGATACATGTATACACACACACACATACACAGAGGGGTTGGAACTGGGGCTGCAGTTCGGGTTAGGGGCCAGGGCTAAGGTCAGAGACGGTGTTGTGAGAGAGTTTTGTTTTTGGGAAGGCCTCTGTCGTTGATCCCTGTGGGGAATTGTATAGGAGAAGTAGACTCTTTGCTTTTGGGGTGCTGTTTGGGTTGTAGGTGTCCGAGAGGTACCAGGTGAATTTTAAGTAGGACTAGAAGTCCTGGGGGTCAAGAGGAGCCATACGTGGAGTTCCTGTGATGTGTAGAAGTATGATAGATCCTCCTGTGAAAAGTGTGTATTTGACCTACGTGTCACCATTAACTTGTGTGTTAGCGTTGGGAGCGGTCTGCTCTGGTAGGGGGTTTGGGGTTGGAAATACCCGAAGGTGAGGTTCTGTGGGTCCAGGAAAGGTAGAGGGTAGAGTGGACATCTGTGGGTTCCTATATAATTTTTTAGTTGGGGTTCTGGGTGACCCATAGGTCTGGTTATAGGTCTTTGAATGTGGTGGAGTTATTTTTCCTCCGATTTTTTGTTGAGTCACGTTGCTTATATGCAGTAAGGTGCGATGTGCAGGGGAAAGTAGTGGCCGTGGTTTTTTAGGTCTTTTTGTGGTGTTAGAGGGTATGAACCTTGTATCTTTATTGAGGGGTAGTAGTAGATAGGGTTACTAGGGGGTGTTCCTTTTACCAGGATCGAAAATGGTGCTGTTTTTATCTTTTCTAGTTGGCGCTTGTTAGCGGAGTTTTAGCTTTGATCGCGTTCGTGTCCACTTGGGTTCCCGAATATGCGGTAGATTTGGCTGTTTTGCGGTGTTCAAGTCCACTTGGATTATGGGATGTAGGGATCCGAAAAGGCTTTTTTATGCTGTTTCAAGTTTTTTTATGGGTGGGGTCTTACCTAGGTTTTTGGTTTGTTTGTGTATGGTGCAGAGGTGTGAGTGGGTTGGACCTATCTTATAATTTAGTTTCTTTTTGCTCCTAAGTTGGAAATACGTTCGTCAGGATGGGTAAAAAGTCTCTTACACCTGTGTCAGTGTAGTAAGTCCAGTTCTTTGTAGAAAAAGGTCTTTGTCTTTAGCTAAAAAAAGGGGGGTGTGTCTTGGGAAAAAAACCTTTGGTCTTGAGTAAAAAAAGTTGGTATCTTTGGGAGAATCCTCTTTGGTTGAAAATGGTAGTGTCTTGAAAAAACCTTTGTCTTGAGTAAAAGAGGGGGGATCTTTGAGAAAAATCCTCTTTGGTAGAAAAAGGTAAAATCTTTGAGAAGGGGTCTTCTTTCGTTGAAAAAAAAAATAAAAAAATAAAAAAATAAATAAATAAATAAAAAAAATAAAAATAAATAAAATATAAAGGGGGGGGGGGAAGAATCCTCTTCGGTGGAAAAAGGTGGGATATTGGGGAAGGGGTAGTGTTCATCAAAAATAGGGGGGGGGTTTTAAAAAAAGGGGGTGTGTATAGTGTATATCCAGGGGTCAGGAGTAGAGTAGGGTTATTTTGGTTGGTATATAATCTAATGATTATTTTTAACCTATTCACCATCAAACCAATCCAGAGGGTACAAGGGGAGGAAAAAAACATGTTTAAGGCCGGATTTGGGAGGATCCCATGGTGTAAGGGATAAAATATCCTTGGCTTGCTGCGTCCATACCCACATCCAGGCAACGCAGCGGTGACTCGCCATGTGTTTGGTTTCTAGTTTTGAGTCGGTTGATCCACTTCCATCTCTGACACGTGGAAACCGGAGGGGGAAGGGAGGGGTTGCACTCCACATCATATACGCGCGGGTCGGAGGGTACGGGCGCGGCCGGCCAAAGTCGTAGGCCCCATGGTAGCCCACTTGTAGATTAACCCGTTGGTTGGGTTAAAGGACTGTCTGTCTGTGGGGTTAGGGTTAGGTATAGTTTTAGAATGGTTAAGGTTAGGGTTTAGGGTTAGGGTAAGATATGGTTAAGAAGGGTTAAGGTAAGGGTTAAAGGTATGGGTTTTGGGATGGTTAAGGTTAGGGTTAGGGTTAGGGTAAGGTATAGAAAAGGTTAAGTTTAGGTATGGGTTTTGGGATGGTTGGGATGGTTGCTTCTAGGTTAGGTTAGGGTTAGGGTTAGGGTAAGGTATAGAAAAGGTTAAGTTTAGGTAGGTCTGTCAACTCAACTTAGGATCAGGCAAAGCCCTTGAGTTGCGTCCCTTATGCAGGTCCGGTCCTCGGTTGGTTGCCATGTGTCCATGTCGAGTGGTATGATCATGATGTCCAGGTCCGCTATGTCAACGGAGGTGGAAAGCATAGTGCAACCTAGGAGTTTTACTCCCTTACGGATCCTTCTTCTTTAGCTCCATGTTGTCTATGTATCCACTTCAGTGTTCGTCAGTCTTTGGTCCTGGATGTTTTCAATCATGTGTATGATTGGGAATTATTCCCTTCCAGGATCCTAATTCCAAATCAACCCATGTCTAGTCGAATCCAGCTGGTCTGTATGGGTATACTCGGCGTAGGATCAGGCAAAACCATCGAGTTGCGTACCTTGTGCAGGTCCGGACCTCAGTCGGTTGCCATGTGTCCCTGTCAAGTGGTCAGTCTATAACAGCCAGTGGTTTGAGCAGACAAAAACCCAGAAGGCGAGCCCTCTATAGGGTTGTCATGCATCCGCCCCTGGAGTCGCATCCTGTGTTCCGGTCGGTGTATGGAGGGTTTAGAAACCGGCAAACCTTCTCTGGCTTACGTATGAAACGTCCGGCAGTAGTAGAAGTTAATTGGGTGTTTCCATCCACACCATCTCAGTCGTAGGTAATTCAGAGGTTTTGGGTAATAGTGACCAGTGGAATTACTCCCTTCCAGGATCGTAACATTTCCAGAGGTATATCATCCCTAGACAGTGAATTGGTTCGTAGTCCAGGTAAAAAAATGGTTCGGTTGTCCAGGCTAAGTGCGGCGGGGGTAAGGGGTCCCCCAGTGGGAAATTCCTCTGCGGGGTCCGATACCTCGCCAGACATTATCTGGGCACCCCAGGGGTTATTCGGCAGACGCGATCCTCCAGCCGCAGCGCATAACCCAAAAGCCCCTCTTTTGGGTATCCCAACCCGCTAGGATGAAACACGCGCTACTGAACAAACTGCCAATCCAGATCTAATCTGGGGTAGATAGTGGTCCAGCGCGTTACGTGAGTCTCCCGTGTGTAAGGGGGCTGGGAGGGTTGAGCCGATTGGTCTGCCAACAGAACCCAGAGGGGTCATGGAGGAGTCCGGTCTACCATTTCCTCCCGTCTTCTTGCTTGGTGTATGGTTGGGCCTGATTGCTTAGGGTCTGCTCGCTGCGGGGGAGTCGACAAAACCGTGCCCCCAGAGTAGATGGAGAAAACAGGTTCTCGTCCGTTGGGGGTGCTGGTGGGTATCTTGGGTGAGGTAGATTTGGAAGGATGGTGAGAAGGTGAGGGTTCTTGGTAATTAACATTTAGCTATTTAGATTCTATTTTGTAGTTTCTTTGCATCAAAGGGTCCATGGTCATGGTAACCCTGAGTTCAAGAAACCTGGAAGAAAAATTGATATAACCACATATTATATTCCTTTTTTTTTTTTTTTTTTTTTTTTTTAAAATATGTATTTATTTATTGTTATTTTTTTAAATTTATTTATTTTATTTTTTTATATATTTTTAATTTAATTTCTTATTTTTATTTATTTATTTATTTATTTAAAAATATATATATTATTGTTTATTTATTTTTGTTTATAATGGTTTCCTATTGGTCAAGGGTCCATGGTCAAGGAAACTCCAAGAGGAGAACATTAAATGTTTTGTTAAATATAAATTGGTTGTCTAGTGATTATTGGTACAGGATCAAAGGGATCATATAGGATAAATCTAAGGTAAATGTTTAAGAGTCCGTGGTCACGGTATCTCTGAAATGCTAGTAGAGATCTATGTTTACGGTCCTAATGGCCACTAATCTATTTTTAAGGTAGCCTACTGGTAAAAGGGCCCTATCCTGCGATGGCTGAGTGCCAGTGTCTCTCAGTCAGTAGGGTTGGGACCAAGGATGGGGTGGGGGCACACATGCATACATACATAAACATGAAAGGGAATGTGCCTATACATATATTTTTAACATATACAAAAGCATACACATACAACACCACAAGTGGTGTGAGGGATAACATACAAAGTCACACTCCACTACATCCTAGTGTGTGCATATATATATATGAGAGCTGTGTAAAAGTCCAATTAAGGAAAGCAAAGTGTAAAATAAAAGGGTAGCCAAAAGGAGTTACCCCGAAGTCCGTGTGGAATCTGCCTTCCTTACAGTCTCACACGGGTCTAGGGGCAACCCAGCCACGACGCGTTTCTGCCTACTCGGCTTCATCAGGTAGCAGGGAGGAGAATATACAAATAAAATTGAAATAAAAGGTGCAAAAAGTAGTAAAAATGTATGTATGTATATCTACATGTACCGTAGGGTGTACTGTGTAATTTACTTGCCTTAAATGTAGTCCTGGTTGGATGTGTGGAGCGAAATGCTAACTGTCCGGTGGTCTCCTCCTGAGGCTGCAAAGAGAGCTAACTCTCCCGTGTGCGCGTGTGGGAATGCGGTCTAGGTTATTTCGATTGGTCTGTACTGTTACTAGGTAGGACAGCCGCTAACAGGCTGTGGTGTGGAGGAATCAGACATAGGTGAGAGTGGAATGGGGATGCAGTAAAGTGGATGGGCAGTTAGAGTGGAGGTCAAGCACATCTAATAATAATACAATGGAGACCCAATGTGATAAATGTTCAACCTTGTAGTGACACAAGCTTTTCAAATGTTATTTGGTATAAATGAAGAGTGGAGTGTGACAAAACAGAAGACACAATACATTGTAAGGGACAGACAGGGTTAACAACATGAGGTCAGGTACAGATACATGTATACACACACACACATACACAGAGGGGTTGGAACTGGGGCTGCAGTTCGGGTTAGGGGCCAGGGCTAAGGTCAGAGACGGTGTTGTGAGAGAGGTTTTGTTTTTGGGAAGGCCTCTGTCGTTGAGCCCTGTGGGGAATTGTATAGGAGAAGTAGACTCTTTGCTTTTGGGGTGCTGTTTGGGTTGTAGGTGTCCGAGAGGTACCAGGTGAATTTTAAGTAGGACTAGCAGTCCTGGGGGTCAAGAGGAGCCATACGTGGAGTTCCTGTGATGTGTAGAAGTATGATAGATCCTCCTGTGAAAAGTGTGTATTTGACCTACGTGTCACCATTAACTTGTGTGTTAGCGTTGGGAGCGGTCTGCTCTGGTAGGGGTTTGGGGTTGGAAATACCCGAAGGTGAGGTTCTGTGGGTCCAGGAAAGGTAGAGGGTAGAGTGGACATCTGTGGGTTCCTATAGAATTTGTAGTTGGGGTTCTGGGTGACCCATAGGTCTGGTTATAGGTCTTTGAATGTGGTGGAGTTATTTTTACTCCGATTTTTTGTTGAGTCACGTTGTTTATATGCAGTAAGGTGCGATGTGCAGGGAAAAGTAGTGGCCGTGGTTTTTTAGGTCTTTTTGTGGTGTTAGAGGGTATGAACCTTGTATCTTTATTGAGGGGTAGTAGTAGATAGGGTTACTAGGGGGGTGTTCCTTTTACCAGGATCGAAAATGGTGCTGTTTTTATCTTTTCTAGTTGGCGCTTGTTAGCGGAGTTTTAGCTTTGATCGCGTTCGTGTCCACTTGGGTTCCCGAATATGCGGTAGATTTGGCTGTTTTGCGGTGTTCAAGTCCACTTGGATTATGGGATGTAGGGATCCGAAAAGCTTTTTTATGCTGTTTCAAGTTTTTTTATGGGTGGGGGTCTTACCTAGGTTTTTGGTTTGTTTGTGTATGGTGCAGAGGTGTGAGTGGGTTGGACCTATCTTATAATTTAGTTTCTTTTTGCTCCTAAGTTGGAAATACGTTCGTCAGGATGGGTAAAAAGTCTCTTACACCTGTGTCAGTGTAGTAAGTCCAGTTCTTTGTAGAAAAAGGTCTTTGTCTTTAGCTAAAAAAAAGGGGTGTCTTGGGAAAAAAACCTTTGGTCTTGAGTAAAAAAAAGTTGGTATCTTTGGGAGAATCCTCTTTGGTTGAAAAAGGGTAGTGTCTTGAAAAAACCTTTGTCTTGAGTAAAAAGGGGGGGATCTTTGAGAAGAAATCCTCTTTGGTAGAAAAAGGTAAAATCTTTGAGTAGGGGGATCTTTCTTAAAAAAATAAAAAAAAATAAAAAATAAAAAAAAAATAAATAAATAAATAAAAAAAATAAAATATTGGGGGTGGGGGATTCCTTTTGTTGAAAAAAAGGGGGGGTAGTGTTCATCAAAAAAGGCTTTTTTGAAAAAAAAGGGTGGTGTGCATCCAGGGGTCAGGAGTAGAGTATGGTTATTTTGGTTGGTATATAATCTAATGATTATTTTTAACCTATTCACCATCAAACCAGTCCAGAGGGTACAAGGGTGGAGGAAAAAACCCTTGTAAAAGGCCGGATTTGGGAGGATCCCAGTCAGTGTAAGGGATAAAATATCCTTGGCTTGCTGCGTCCATACCCATCTCTGACACATCCCAGCAACGCAGCGGTGACTCGCCATGTGTTTGGTTTCTAGTTTTGAGTCGGTTGATCCACTTCCATCTCTGACACGTGGAAACCGGAGGGGGAAGGGAGGGGTTGCACTCCACATCATATACGCGCGGGTCGGAGGGTACGGGCGCGGCCGGCCAAAGTCGTAGGCCCCATGGTAGCCCACTTGTAGATTAACCCGTTGGTTGGGTTAAAGGACTGTCTGTCTGTGGGGTTAGGGTTAGGTATAGTTTTTAGAATGGTTAAGGTTAGGGTTTAGGGTTAGGGTAAGATATGGTTAAGAAGGGTTAAGGTAAGGGTTAAGTTTAGGTATGGGTTTTGGGATGGTTAAGGTTAGGGTTAGGGTTAGGGTAAGGTATAGAAAAGGTTAAGTTTAGGTATGGGTTTTGGGATGGTTAAGGTTAGGGTTAGGGTTAGGGTAAGGTATAGAAAAGGTTAAGTTTAGGTAGGTCTGTCAACTCAACTTAGGATCAGGCAAAGCCCTTGAGTTGCGTCCCTTATGCAGGTCCGGTCCTCGGTTGGTTGCCATGTGTCCATGTCGAGTGGTATGATCATGATGTCCAGGTCCGCTATGTCAACGGAGGTGGAAAGCATAGTGCAACCTAGGAGTTTTACTCCCTTACGGATCCTTCTTCTTTAGCTCCATGTTGTCTATGTATCCACTTCAGTGTTCGTCAGTCTTTGGTCCTGGATGTTTTCAATCATGTGTATGATTGGGAATTATTCCCTTCCAGGATCCTAATTCCAAATCAACCCATGTCTAGTCGAATCCAGCTGGTCTGTATGGGTATACTCGGCGTAGGATCAGGCAAAACCATCGAGTTGCGTACCTTGTGCAGGTCCGGACCTCAGTCGGTTGCCATGTGTCCCTGTCAAGTGGTCAGTCTATAACAGCCAGTGGTTTGAGCAGACAAAAACCCAGAAGGCGAGCCCTCTATAGGGTTGTCATGCATCCGCCCCTGGAGTCGCATCCTGTGTTCCGGTCGGTGTATGGAGGGTTTAGAAACCGGCAAACCTTCTCTGGCTTACGTATGAAACGTCCGGCAGTAGTAGAAGTTAATTGGGTGTTTCCATCCACACCATCTCAGTCGTAGGTAATTCAGAGGTTTTGGGTAATAGTGACCAGTGGAATTACTCCCTTCCAGGATCGTAACATTTCCAGAGGTATATCATCCCTAGACAGTGAATTGGTTCGTAGTCCAGGTAAAAAATGGTTCGGTTGTCCAGGCTAAGTGCGGCGGGGTAAGGGGTCCCCAGTGGGAAATTCCTCTGCGGGGTCCGATACCTCGCCAGACATTATCTGGGCACCCCAGGGGTTATCCGGCAGACGCGATCCTCCAGCCGCAGCGCATAACCCAAAAGCCCCTCTTTTGGGTATCCCAACCCGCTAGGATGAAACACGCGCTACTGAACAAACTGCCAATCCAGATCTAATCTGGGGTAGATAGTGGTCCAGCGCGTTACGTGAGTCTCCCGTGTGTAAGGGGGCTGGGAGGGTTGAGCCGATTGGTCTGCCAACAGAACCCAGAGGGGTCATGGAGGAGTCCGGTCTACCATTTCCTCCCGTCTTCTTGCTTGGTGTATGGTTGGGCCTGATTGCTTAGGGTCTACTCGCTGCGGGGGAGTCGACAAAACCGTGCCCCCAGAGTAGTTGGAGAAAACAGGTTCTCGTCCGTTGGGGGTGCTGGTGGGTATCTTGGGTGAGGTAGATTTGGAAGGATGGTGAGAAGGTGAGGGTTCTTGGTAATTAACATTTAGCTATTTAGATTCTATTTTGTAGTTTCTTTGCATCAAAGGGTCCATGGTCATGGTAACCCTGAGTTCAAGAAACCTGGAAAAAAAATTGATATAACCACATATTATATTCCTTTTTTTTTTTTTTTTTTTTTTTTTTAAATATGTATTTATTTATTGTTATTTTTTTAAATTTATTTATTTTATTTTTTTATATATTTTTAATTTAATTTCTTATTTTTTTTATTTATTTATTTATTTAAAAATATATATATTATTGTTTATTTATTTTTGTTTATAATGGTTTCCTATTGGTCAAGGGTCCATGGTCAAGGAAACTCCAAGAGGAGAACATTAAATGTTTTGTTAAATATAAATTGGTTGTCTAGTGATTATTGGTACAGGATCAAAGGGATCATATAGGATAAATCTAAGGTAAATGTTTAAGAGTCCGTGGTCACGGTATCTCTGAAATGCTAGTAGAGATCTATGTTTACGGTCCTAATGGCCACTAATCTATTTTTAAGGTAGCCTACTGGTAAAAGGGCCCTATCCTGCGATGGCTGAGTGCCAGTGTCTCTCAGTCAGTAGGGTTGGGACCAAGGATGGGGTGGGGGCACACATGCATACATACATAAACATGAAAGGGAATGTGCCTATACATATATTTTTAACATATACAAAAGCATACACATACAACACCACAAGTGGTGTGAGGGATAACATACAAAGTCACACTCCACTACATCCTAGTGTGTGCATATATATATATGAGAGCTGTGTAAAAGTCCAATTAAGGAAAGCAAAGTGTAAAATAAAAGGGTAGCCAAAAGGAGTTACCCCGAAGTCCGTGTGGAATCTGCCTTCCTTACAGTCTCACACGGGTCTAGGGGCAACCCAGCCACGACGCGTTTCTGCCTACTCGGCTTCATCAGGTAGCAGGGAGGAGAATATACAAATAAAATTGAAATAAAAGGTGCAAAAAGTAGTAAAAATGTATGTATGTATATCTACATGTACCGTAGGGTGTACTGTGTAATTTACTTGCCTTGAATGTGGTCCTGGTTGGATGTGTGGAGCGAAATGCTAACTGTCCGGTGGTCTCCTCCTGAGGCTGCAAAGAGAGCTAACTCTCCCGTGTGCGCGTGTGGGAATGCGGTCTAGGTTATTTCGATTGGTCTGTACTGTTACTAGGTAGGACAGCCGCTAACAGGCTGTGGTGTGGAGGAATCAGACATAGGTGAGAGTGGAATGGGGATGCAGTAAAGTGGATGGGCAGTTAGAGTGGAGGTCAAGCACATCTAATAATAATACAATGGAGACCCAATGTGATAAATGTTCAACCTTGTAGTGACACAAGCTTTTCAAATGTTATTTGGTATAAATGAAGAGTGGAGTGTGACAAAACAGAAGACACAATACATTGTAAGGGACAGACAGGGTTAACAACATGAGGTCAGGTACAGATACATGTATACACACACACATACACAGAGGGGTTGGAACTGGGGCTGCAGTTCGGGTTAGGGGCCAGGGCTAAGGTCAGAGACGGTGTTGTGAGAGAGGTTTTGTTTTTGGGAAGGCCTCTGTCGTTGAGCCCTGTGGGGAATTGTATAGGAGAAGTAGACTCTTTGCTTTTGGGGTGCTGTTTGGGTTGTAGGTGTCCGAGAGGTACCAGGTGAATTTTAAGTAGGACTAGCAGTCCTGGGGGTCAAGAGGAGCCATACGTGGAGTTCCTGTGATGTGTAGAAGTATGATAGATCCTCCTGTGAAAAGTGTGTATTTGACCTACGTGTCACCATTAACTTGTGTGTTAGCGTTGGGAGCGGTCTGCTCTGGTAGGGGGTTTGGGGTTGGAAATACCCGAAGGTGAGGTTCTGTGGGTCCAGGAAAGGTAGAGGGTAGAGTGGACACCTGTGGGTTCCTATAGAATTTGTAGTTGGGGTTCTGGGTGACCCATAGGTCTGGTTATAGGTCTTTGAATGTGGTGGAGTTATTTTTACTCCGATTTTTTGTTGAGTCACGTTGTTTATATGCAGTAAGGTGCGATGTGCAGGGAAAAGTAGTGGCCGTGGTTTTTTAGGTCTTTTTGTGGTGTTAGAGGGTATGAACCTTGTATCTTTATTGAGGGGTAGTAGTAGATAGGGTTACTAGGGGGGTGTTCCTTTTACCAGGATCGAAAATGGTGCTGTTTTTATCTTTTCTAGTTGGCGCTTGTTAGCGGAGTTTTAGCTTTGATCGCGTTCGTGTCCACTTGGGTTCCCGAATATGCGGTAGATTTGGCTGTTTTGCGGTGTTCAAGTCCACTTGGATTATGGGATGTAGGGATCCGAAAAAGCTTTTTTATGCTGTTTCAAGTTTTTTTATGGGTGGGGGTCTTACCTAGGTTTTTGGTTTGTTTGTGTATGGTGCAGAGGTGTGAGTGGGTTGGACCTATCTTATAATTTAGTTTCTTTTTGCTCCTAAGTTGGAAATACGTTCGTCAGGATGGGTAAAAAGTCTCTTACACCTGTGTCAGTGTAGTAAGTCCAGTTCTTTGTAGAAAAAAGGTCTTTGTCTTTAGCTAAAAAAAGGGGGGGGGGTGTCTTGGGAAAAAAAACCTTTGGTCTTGAGTAAAAAAAGTTGGTATCTTTGGGAGAATCCTCTTTGGTTGAAAAAGGGTAGTGTCTTGAAAAAACCTTTGTCTTGAGTAAAAGAGGGGGGGGGATCTTTGAGAAGAAATCCTCTTTGGTAGAAAAAGGTAAAATCTTTGAGTAGGGGTCTTCTTTCGTTGAAAAAATAAAAAAAAAAAATAAATAAATAAATAAAAAAAAATAAAAATAAATAAAATAAAAAGGGGTGGGGGGATTCCTTTGTTGAAAAAAAGGGGGGGGTAGTGTTCATCAAAAAAAGGCTTTTGGGTTGAAAAAAAAGGGTGGTGTGCATCCAGGGGTCAGGAGTAGAGTATGGTTATTTTGGTTGGTATATAATCTAATGATTATTTTTAACCTATTCACCATCAAACCAGTCCAGAGGGTACAAGGGTGGAGGAAAAAAAACCCTTGTAAAAGGCCGGATTTGGGAGGATCCCAGTCAGTGTAAGGGATAAAATATCCTTGGCTTGCTGCGTCCATACCCTACATCCGGCAACGCAGCGGTGACTCGCCATGTGTTTGGTTTCTAGTTTTGAGTCGGTTGATCCACTTCCATCTCTGACACGTGGAAACCGGAGGGGGGAAGGGAGGGGTTGCACTCCACATCATATACGCGCGGGTCGGAGGGTACGGGCGCGGCCGGCCAAAGTCGTAGGCCCCATGGTAGCCCACTTGTAGATTAACCCGTTGGTTGGGTTAAAGGACTGTCTGTCTGTGGGGTTAGGGTTAGGTATAGTTTTTAGAATGGTTAAGGTTAGGGTTTAGGGTTAGGGTAAGATATGGTTAAGAAGGGTTAAGGTAAGGGTTAAGTTTAGGTATGGGCGCGGCCGGCCAGTTGGGATGGTTAAGGTTAGGGTTAGGGTTAGGTAAGGTATAGAAAAGGTTAAGTTTAGGTATGGGTTTTGGGATGGTTAAGGTTAGGGTTAGGGTTAGGGTAAGGTATAGAAAAGGTTAAGTTTAGGTAGGTCTGTCAACTCAACTTAGGATCAGGCAAAGCCCTTGAGTTGCGTCCCTTATGCAGGTCCGGTCCTCGGTTGGTTGCCATGTGTCCATGTCGAGTGGTATGATCATGATGTCCAGGTCCGCTATGTCAACGGAGGTGGAAAGCATAGTGCAACCTAGGAGTTTTACTCCCTTACGGATCCTTCTTCTTTAGCTCCATGTTGTCTATGTATCCACTTCAGTGTTCGTCAGTCTTTGGTCCTGGATGTTATTCCCTTCCAGGATCCTAATTCCAAATCAACCCATGTCTAGTCGAATCCAGCTGGTCTGTATGGGTATACTCGGCGTAGGATCAGGCAAAACCATCGAGTTGCGTACCTTGTGCAGGTCCGGACCTCAGTCGGTTGCCATGTGTCCCTGTCAAGTGGTCAGTCTATAACAGCCAGTGGTTTGAGCAGACAAAAACCCAGAAGGCGAGCCCTCTATAGGGTTGTCATGCATCCGCCCCTGGAGTCGCATCCTGTGTTCCGGTCGGTGTATGGAGGGTTTAGAAACCGGCAAACCTTCTCTGGCTTACGTATGAAACGTCCGGCAGTAGTAGAAGTTAATTGGGTGTTTCCATCCACACCATCTCAGTCGTAGGTAATTCAGAGGTTTTGGGTAATAGTGACCAGTGGAATTACTCCCTTCCAGGATCGTAACATTTCCAGAGGTATATCATCCCTAGACAGTGAATTGGTTCGTAGTCCAGGTAAAAAAATGGTTCGGTTGTCCAGGCTAAGTGCGGCGGGGTAAGGGGTCCCCCAGTGGGAAATTCCTCTGCGGGGTCCGATACCTCGCCAGACATTATCTGGGCACCCCAGGGGTTATTCGGCAGACGCGATCCTCCAGCCGCAGCGCATAACCCAAAAGCCCCTCTTTTGGGTATCCCAACCCGCTAGGATGAAACACGCGCTACTGAACAAACTGCCAATCCAGATCTAATCTGGGGTAGATAGTGGTCCAGCGCGTTACGTGAGTCTCCCGTGTGTAAGGGGGCTGGGAGGGTTGAGCCGATTGGTCTGCCAACAGAACCCAGAGGGGTCCCGGAGGAGTCCGGTCTACCATTTCCTCCCTTCTTCTTGCTTGGTGTATGGTTGGGCCTGATTGCTTAGGGTCTGCTCGCTGCGGGGGAGTCGACAAAACCGTGCCCCCAGAGTAGTTGGAGAAAACAGGTTCTCGTCCGTTGGGGGTGCTGGTGGGTATCTTGGGTGAGGTAGATTTGGAAGGATGGTGAGAAGGTGAGGGTTCTTGGTAATTAACATTTAGCTATTTAGATTCTATTTTGTAGTTTCTTTGCATCAAAGGGTCCATGGTCATGGTAACCCTGAGTTCAAGAAACCTGGAAAAAAAATTGATATAACCACATATTATATTCCTTTTTTTTTTTTTTTTTTTTTTTTATAAATATGTATTTATTTATTGTTATTTTTTTTAAATTTATTTATTTTATTTTTTTATATATTTTTAATTTAATTTCTTATTTTTATTTATTTATTTATTTAAAAAATATATATATTATTGTTTATTTATTTTTGTTTATAATGGTTTCCTATTGGTCAAGGGTCCATGGTCAAGGAAACTCCAAGAGGAGAACATTAAATGTTTTGTTAAATATAAATTGGTTGTCTAGTGATTATTGGTACAGGATCAAAGGGATCATATAGGATAAATCTAAGGTAAATGTTTAAGAGTCCGTGGTCACGGTATCTCTGAAATGCTAGTAGAGATCTATGTTTACGGTCCTAATGGCCACTAATCTATTTTTAAGGTAGCCTACTGGTAAAAGGGCCCTATCCTGCGATGGCTGAGTGCCAGTGTCTCTCAGTCAGTAGGGTTGGGACCAAGGATGGGGTGGGGGCACACATGCATACATACATAAACATGAAAGGGAATGTGCCTATACATATATTTTTAACATATACAAAAGCATACACATACAACACCACAAGTGGTGTGAGGGATAACATACAAAGTCACACTCCACTACATCCTAGTGTGTGCATATATATATATGAGAGCTGTGTAAAAGTCCAATTAAGGAAAGCAAAGTGTAAAATAAAAGGGTAGCCAAAAGGAGTTACCCCGAAGTCCGTGTGGAATCTGCCTTCCTTACAGTCTCACACGGGTCTAGGGGCAACCCAGCCACGACGCGTTTCTGCCTACTCGGCTTCATCAGGTAGCAGGGAGGAGAATATACAAATAAAATTGAAATAAAAGGTGCAAAAAGTAGTAAAAATGTATGTATGTATATCTACATGTACCGTAGGGTGTACTGTGTAATTTACTTGCCTTGAATGTGGTCCTGGTTGGATGTGTGGAGCGAAATGCTAACTGTCCGGTGGTCTCCTCCTGAGGCTGCAAAGAGAGCTAACTCTCCCGTGTGCGCGTGTGGGAATGCGGTCTAGGTTATTTCGATTGGTCTGTACTGTTACTAGGTAGGACAGCCGCTAACAGGCTGTGGTGTGGAGGAATCAGACATAGGTGAGAGTGGAATGGGGATGCAGTAAAGTGGATGGGCAGTTAGAGTGGAGGTCAAGCACATCTAATAATAATACAATGGAGACCCAATGTGATAAATGTTCAACCTTGTAGTGACACAAGCTTTTCAAATGTTATTTGGTATAAATGAAGAGTGGAGTGTGACAAAACAGAAGACACAATAAATTGTAAGGGACAGACAGGGTTAACAACATGAGGTCAGGTACAGATACATGTATACACACACACATACACAGAGGGGTTGGAACTGGGGCTGCAGTTCGGGTTAGGGGCCAGGGCTAAGGTCAGAGACGGTGTTGTGAGAGAGTTTTGTTTTTGGGAAGGCCTCTGTCGTTGAGCCCTGTGGGGAATTGTATAGGAGAAGTAGACTCTTTGCTTTTGGGGTGCTGTTTGGGTTGTAGGTGTCCGAGAGGTACCAGGTGAATTTTAAGTAGGACTAGCAGTCCTGGGGGTCAAGAGGAGCCATACGTGGAGTTCCTGTGATGTGTAGAAGTATGATAGATCCTCCTGTGAAAAGTGTGTATTTGACCTACGTGTCACCATTAACTTGTGTGTTAGCGTTGGGAGCGGTCTGCTCTGGTAGGGGGTTTGGGGTTGGAAATACCCGAAGGTGAGGTTCTGTGGGTCCAGGAAAGGTAGAGGGTAGAGTGGACACCTGTGGGTTCCTATAGAATTTGTAGTTGGGGTTCTGGGTGACCCATAGGTCTGGTTATAGGTCTTTGAATGTGGTGGAGTTATTTTTACTCCGATTTTTTGTTGAGTCACGTTGTTTATATGCAGTAAGGTGCGATGTGCAGGGAAAAGTAGTGGCCGTGGTTTTTTAGGTCTTTTTGTGGTGTTAGAGGGTATGAACCTTGTATCTTTATTGAGGGGTAGTAGTAGATAGGGTTACTAGGGGGGTGTTCCTTTTACCAGGATCGAAAATGGTGCTGTTTTTATCTTTTCTAGTTGGCGCTTGTTAGCGGAGTTTTAGCTTTGATCGCGTTCGTGTCCACTTGGGTTCCCGAATATGCGGTAGATTTGGCTGTTTTGCGGTGTTCAAGTCCACTTGGATTATGGGATGTAGGGATCCGAAAAAGCTTTTTTATGCTGTTTCAAGTTTTTTTATGGGTGGGGGTCTTACCTAGGTTTTTGGTTTGTTTGTGTATGGTGCAGAGGTGTGAGTGGGTTGGACCTATCTTATAATTTAGTTTCTTTTTGCTCCTAAGTTGGAAATACGTTCGTCAGGATGGGTAAAAAGTCTCTTACACCTGTGTCAGTGTAGTAAGTCCAGTTCTTTGTAGAAAAAAGGTCTTTGTCTTTAGCTAAAAAAAGGGGGGTGTCTTGGGAAAAAAAACCTTTGGTCTTGAGTAAAAAAAGTTGGTATCTTTGGGAGAATCCTCTTTGGTTGAAAAAGGGTAGTGTCTTGAAAAACCTTTGTCTTGAGTAAAAAAGGGGGGGGGGATCTTTGAGAAGAAATCCTCTTTGGTAGAAAAAGGTAAAATCTTTGAGTAGGGGTCTTCTTTCGTTGAAAAAAAAAAAAAAAATAAATAAATAAAAATAAAAAAATAAAAAATAAAAAAATAAATAAAAATAAAAAGGGGGGGGGGGATTCCTTTTGTTGAAAAAAGGGGGGGTAGTAGTGTTCATCAAAAAAGGCTTTTGGGTTGAAAAAAAAAAAAAAGGTGGTGTGCATCCAGGGGTCAGGAGTAGAGTATGGTTATTTTGGTTGGTATATAATCTAATGATTATTTTTAACCTATTCACCATCAAACCAGTCCAGAGGGTACAAGGGTGGAAAAAAAACCCTTGTAAAAGGCCGGATTTGGGAGGATCCCAGTCAGTGTAAGGGATAAAATATCCTTGGCTTGCTGCGTCCATACCCTACATCCGGCAACGCAGCGGTGACTCGCCATGTGTTTGGTTTCTAGTTTTGAGTCGGTTGATCCACTTCCATCTCTGACACGTGGAAACCGGAGGGGGGAAGGGAGGGGTTGCACTCCACATCATATACGCGCGGGTCGGAGGGTACGGGCGCGGCCGGCCAAAGTCGTAGGCCCCATGGTAGCCCACTTGTAGATTAACCCGTTGGTTGGGTTAAAGGACTGTCTGTCTGTGGGGTTAGGGTTAGGTATAGTTTTTAGAATGGTTAAGGTTAGGGTTTAGGGTTAGGGTAAGATATGGTTAAGAAGGGTTAAGGTAAGGGTTAAGTTTAGGTATGGGTTTTGGGATGGTTAAGGTTAGGGTTAGGGTTAGGGTAAGGTATAGAAAAGGTTAAGTTTAGGTATGGGTTTTGGGATGGTTAAGGTTAGGGTTAGGGTTAGGGTAAGGTATAGAAAAGGTTAAGTTTAGGTAGGTCTGTCAACTCAACTTAGGATCAGGCAAAGCCCTTGAGTTGCGTCCCTTATGCAGGTCCGGTCCTCGGTTGGTTGCCATGTGTCCATGTCGAGTGGTATGATCATGATGTCCAGGTCCGCTATGTCAACGGAGGTGGAAAGCATAGTGCAACCTAGGAGTTTTACTCCCTTACGGATCCTTCTTCTTTAGCTCCATGTTGTCTATGTATCCACTTCAGTGTTCGTCAGTCTTTGGTCCTGGATGTTTTCAATCATGTGTATGATTGGGAATTATTCCCTTCCAGGATCCTAATTCCAAATCAACCCATGTCTAGTCGAATCCAGCTGGTCTGTATGGGTATACTCGGCGTAGGATCAGGCAAAACCATCGAGTTGCGTACCTTGTGCAGGTCCGGACCTCAGTCGGTTGCCATGTGTCCCTGTCAAGTGGTCAGTCTATAACAGCCAGTGGTTTGAGCAGACAAAAACCCAGAAGGCGAGCCCTCTATAGGGTTGTCATGCATCCGCCCCTGGAGTCGCATCCTGTGTTCCGGTCGGTGTATGGAGGGTTTAGAAACCGGCAAACCTTCTCTGGCTTACGTATGAAACGTCCGGCAGTAGTAGAAGTTAATTGGGTGTTTCCATCCACACCATCTCAGTCGTAGGTAATTCAGAGGTTTTGGGTAATAGTGACCAGTGGAATTACTCCTTCCAGGATCGTAACATTTCCAGAGGTATATCATCCCTAGACAGTGAATTGGTTCGTAGTCCAGGTAAAAAAATGGTTCGGTTGTCCAGGCTAAGTGCGGCGGGGTAAGGGGTCCCCAGTGGGAAATTCCTCTGCGGGGTCCGATACCTCGCCAGACATTATCTGGGCACCCCAGGGGTTATCGGCAGACGCGATCCTCCAGCCGCAGCGCATAACCCAAAAGCCCCTCTTTTGGGTATCCCAACCCGCTAGGATGAAACACGCGCTACTGAACAAACTGCCAATCCAGATCTAATCTGGGGTAGATAGTGGTCCAGCGCGTTACGTGAGTCTCCCGTGTGTAAGGGGGCTGGGAGGGTTGAGCCGATTGGTCTGCCAACAGAACCCAGAGGGGTCATGGAGGAGTCCGGTCTACCATTTCCTCCCTTCTTCTTGCTTGGTGTATGGTTGGGCCTGATTGCTTAGGGTCTGCTCGCTGCGGGGGAGTCGACAAAAACCGTGCCCCCAGAGTAGTTGGAGAAAACAGGTTCTCGTCCGTTGGGGGTGCTGGTGGGTATCTTGGGTGAGGTAGATTTGGAAGGATGGTGAGAAGGTGAGGGTTCTTGGTAATTAACATTTAGCTATTTAGATTCTATTTTGTAGTTTCTTTGCATCAAAGGGTCCATGGTCATGGTAACCCTGAGTTCAAGAAACCTGGAAAAAAAATTGATATAACCACATATTATATTCCTTTTTTTTTTTTTTTATTTTTTTATTTATTTTTTTATATATTTTTAATTTAATTTCTTATTTTTTATTTATTTTTTTATTTATTTATTTAAAAAATATATATATTATTGTTTATTTATTTTTGTTTATAATGGTTTCCTATTGGTCAAGGGTCCATGGTCAAGGAAACTCCAAGAGGAGAACATTAAATGTTTTGTTAAATATAAATTGGTTGTCTAGTGATTATTGGTACAGGATCAAAGGGATCATATAGGATAAATCTAAGGTAAATGTTTAAGAGTCCGTGGTCACGGTATCTCTGAAATGCTAGTAGAGATCTATGTTTACGGTCCTAATGGCCACTAATCTATTTTTAAGGTAGCCTACTGGTAAAAGGGCCCTATCCTGCGATGGCTGAGTGCCAGTGTCTCTCAGTCAGTAGGGTTGGGACCAAGGATGGGGTGGGGGCACACATGCATACATACATAAACATGAAAGGGAATGTGCCTATACATATATTTTTAACATATACAAAAGCATACACATACAACACCACAAGTGGTGTGAGGGATAACATACAAAGTCACACTCCACTACATCCTAGTGTGTGCATATATATATATGAGAGCTGTGTAAAAGTCCAATTAAGGAAAGCAAAGTGTAAAATAAAAGGGTAGCCAAAAGGAGTTACCCCGAAGTCCGTGTGGAATCTGCCTTCCTTACAGTCTCACACGGGTCTAGGGGCAACCCAGCCACGACGCGTTTCTGCCTACTCGGCTTCATCAGGTAGCAGGGAGGAGAATATACAAATAAAATTGAAATAAAAGGTGCAAAAAGTAGTAAAAATGTATGTATGTATATCTACATGTACCGTAGGGTGTACTGTGTAATTTACTTGCCTTGAATGTGGTCCTGGTTGGATGTGTGGAGCGAAATGCTAACTGTCCGGTGGTCTCCTCCTGAGGCTGCAAAGAGAGCTAACTCTCCCGTGTGCGCGTGTGGGAATGCGGTCTAGGTTATTTCGATTGGTCTGTACTGTTACTAGGTAGGACAGCCGCTAACAGGCTGTGGTGTGGAGGAATCAGACATAGGTGAGAGTGGAATGGGGATGCAGTAAAGTGGATGGGCAGTTAGAGTGGAGGTCAAGCACATCTAATAATAATACAATGGAGACCCAATGTGATAAATGTTCAACCTTGTAGTGACACAAGCTTTTCAAATGTTATTTGGTATAAATGAAGAGTGGAGTGTGACAAAACAGAAGACACAATAAATTGTAAGGGACAGACAGGGTTAACAACATGAGGTCAGGTACAGATACATGTATACACACACACACACACAGAGGGGTTGGAACTGGGGCTGCAGTTCGGGTTAGGGGCCAGGGCTAAGGTCAGAGACGGTGTTGTGAGAGAGTTTTTGTTTTTGGGAAGGCCTCTGTCGTTGAGCCCTGTGGGGAATTGTATAGGAGAAGTAGACTCTTTGCTTTTGGGGTGCTGTTTGGGTTGTAGGTGTCCGAGAGGTACCAGGTGAATTTTAAGTAGGACTAGCAGTCCTGGGGGTCAAGAGGAGCCATACGTGGAGTTCCTGTGATGTGTAGAAGTATGATAGATCCTCCTGTGAAAAGTGTGTATTTGACCTACGTGTCACCATTAACTTGTGTGTTAGCGTTGGGAGCGGTCTGCTCTGGTAGGGGTTTGGGGTTGGAAATACCCGAAGGTGAGGTTCTGTGGGTCCAGGAAAGGTAGAGGGTAGAGTGGACATCTGTGGGTTCCTATAGAATTTGTAGTTGGGGTTCTGGGTGACCCATAGGTCTGGTTATAGGTCTTTGAATGTGGTGGAGTTATTTTTACTCCGATTTTTGTTGAGTCACGTTGTTTATATGCAGTAAGGTGCGATGTGCAGGGAAAAGTAGTGGCCGTGGTTTTTTAGGTCTTTTTGTGGTGTTAGAGGGTATGAACCTTGTATCTTTATTGAGGGGTAGTAGTAGATAGGGTTACTAGGGGGGTGTTCCTTTTACCAGGATCGAAAATGGTGCTGTTTTTATCTTTTCTAGTTGGCGCTTGTTAGCGGAGTTTTAGCTTTGATCGCGTTCGTGTCCACTTGGGTTCCCGAATATGCGGTAGATTTGGCTGTTTTGCGGTGTTCAAGTCCACTTGGATTATGGGATGTAGGGATCCGAAAAAGCTTTTTTATGCTGTTTCAAGTTTTTTTATGGGTGGGGGTCTTACCTAGGTTTTTGGTTTGTTTGTGTATGGTGCAGAGGTGTGAGTGGGTTGGACCTATCTTATAATTTAGTTTCTTTTTGCTCCTAAGTTGGAAATACGTTCGTCAGGATGGGTAAAAAGTCTCTTACACCTGTGTCAGTGTAGTAAGTCCAGTTCTTTGTAGAAAAAGGTCTTTGTCTTTAGCTAAAAAAAGGGGGGTGTCTTGGGAAAAAAACTTTGGTCTTGAGTAAAAAAGTTGGTATCTTTGGGAGAATCCTCTTTGGTTGAAAAAGGGTAGTGTCTTGAAAAACCTTTGTCTTGAGTAAAAGAGGGGGGATCTTTGAGAAGAAATCCTCTTTGGTAGAAAAAGGTAAAATCTTTGAGTAGGGGTCTTCTTTCGTTGAAAAATAAAAAAAAAAAAAAATAAATAAATAAATAAAAAAAAAAAATAAATAAAATATAAAAAAATATTGGGGGGTGGGGGGATTCCTTTTGTTGAAAAATAGGGGGGTGGTAGTAGTTCATCAAAAAAGGCTTTTTTGAAAAAAAGGGTGGTGTGCATCCAGGGGTCAGGAGTAGAGTATGGTTATTTTGGTTGGTATATAATCTAATGATTATTTTTAACCTATTCACCATCAAACCAGTCCAGAGGGTACAAGGGTGGAGGAAAAAACCCTGTAAAAGGCCGGATTTGGGAGGATCCCAGTCAGTGTAAGGGATAAAATATCCTGGCTTGCTGCGTCCATACCCTACATCCGGCAACGCAGCGGTGACTCGCCATGTGTTTGGTTTCTAGTTTTGAGTCGGTTGATCCACTTCCATCTCTGACACGTGGAAACCGGAGGGGGAAGGGAGGGGTTGCACTCCACATCATATACGCGCGGGTCGGAGGGTACGGGCGCGGCCGGCCAAAGTCGTAGGCCCCATGGTAGCCCACTTGTAGATTAACCCGTTGGTTGGGTTAAAGGACTGTCTGTCTGTGGGTTAGGGTTAGGTATAGTTTTTAGAATGGTTAAGGTTAGGGGTTAGGGTAAGATATGGTTATTGGTTAGGGTAAGATATGGGTTAGGGGTAAGGGTTAAGTTTAGGTATGGGTTTTGGGATGGTTAAAGGTTAAGGGTTAGGGTAAGGTATAGAAAAGGTTAAGTTTAGGTATGGGTTTTGGGATGGTTAAGGTTAGGGTTAGGGTTAGGGTAAGGTATAGAAAAGGTTAAGTTTAGGTAGGTCTGTCAACTCAACTTAGGATCAGGCAAAGCCCTTGAGTTGCGTCCCTTATGCAGGTCCGGTCCTCGGTTGGTTGCCATGTGTCCATGTCGAGTGGTATGATCATGATGTCCAGGTCCGCTATGTCAACGGAGGTGGAAAGCATAGTGCAACCTAGGAGTTTTACTCCCTTACGGATCCTTCTTCTTTAGCTCCATGTTGTCTATGTATCCACTTCAGTGTTCGTCAGTCTTTGGTCCTGGATGTTTTCAATCATGTGTATGATTGGGAATTATTCCCTTCCAGGATCCTAATTCCAAATCAACCCATGTCTAGTCGAATCCAGCTGGTCTGTATGGGTATACTCGGCGTAGGATCAGGCAAAACCATCGAGTTGCGTACCTTGTGCAGGTCCGGACCTCAGTCGGTTGCCATGTGTCCCTGTCAAGTGGTCAGTCTATAACAGCCAGTGGTTTGAGCAGACAAAAACCCAGAAGGCGAGCCCTCTATAGGGTTGTCATGCATCCGCCCCTGGAGTCGCATCCTGTGTTCCGGTCGGTGTATGGAGGGTTTAGAAACCGGCAAACCTTCTCTGGCTTACGTATGAAACGTCCGGCAGTAGTAGAAGTTAATTGGGTGTTTCCATCCACCATCTCAGTCGTAGGTAATTCAGAGGTTTTGGGTAATAGTGACCAGTGGAATTACTCCCTTCCAGGATCGTAACATTTCCAGAGGTATATCATCCCTGACAGTGAATTGGTTCGTAGTCCAGGTAAAAAATGGTTCGGTTGTCCAGGCTAAGTGCGGCGGGGTAAGGGGTCCCCCAGTGGGAAATTCCTCTGCGGGGTCCGATACCTCGCCAGACATTATCTGGGCACCCCAGGGGTTATCCGGCAGACGCGATCCTCCAGCCGCAGCGCATAACCCAAAAGCCCCTCTTTGGGTATCCCAACCCGCTAGGATGAAACACGCGCTACTGAACAAACTGCCAATCCAGATCTAATCTGGGGTAGATAGTGGTCCAGCGCGTTACGTGAGTCTCCCGTGTGTAAGGGGGCTGGGAGGGTTGAGCCGATTGGTCTGCCAACAGAACCCAGAGGGGTCATGGAGGAGTCCGGTCTACCATTTCCTCCCTTCTTCTTGCTTGGTGTATGGTTGGGCCTGATTGCTTAGGGTCTGCTCGCTGCGGGGGAGTCGACAAAACCGTGCCCCCAGAGTAGTTGGAGAAAACAGGTTCTCGTCCGTTGGGGGTGCTGGTGGGTATCTTGGGTGAGGTAGATTTGGAAGGATGGTGAAGAAGGTGAGGGTTCTTGGTAATTAACATTTAGCTATTTAGATTCTATTTTGTAGTTTCTTTGCATCAAAGGGTCCATGGTCATGGTAACCCTGAGTTCAAGAAACCTGGAAAAAAAATTGATATAACCACATATTATATTCCTTTTTTTTTTTTTTTTTTTTTTTTTTTTTTAAATATGTATTTATTTATTGTTATTTTTTAAATTTAAATTTTATTTTATTTTTTTAAATTTTTAATTTAATTTCTTATTTTTTATTTTTTATTTTTTATTTAAAAATATATATATTGTTTATTTATTTTAGTTTATAATGGTTTCCTATTGGTCAAGGGTCCATGGTCAAGGAAACTCCAAGAGGAGAACATTAAATGTTTTGTTAAATATAAATTGGTTGTCTAGTGATTATTGGTACAGGATCAAAGGGATCATATAGGATAAATCTAAGGTAAATGTTTAAGAGTCCGTGGTCACGGTATCTCTGAAATGCTAGTAGAGATCTATGTTTACGGTCCTAATGGCCACTAATCTATTTTTAAGGTAGCCTACTGGTAAAAGGGCCCTATCCTGCGATGGCTGAGTGCCAGTGTCTCTCAGTCAGTAGGGTTGGGACCAAGGATGGGGTGGGGGCACACATGCATACATACATAAACATGAAAGGGAATGTGCCTATACATATATTTTTAACATATACAAAAGCATACACATACAACACCACAAGTGGTGTGAGGGATAACATACAAAGTCACACTCCACTACATCCTAGTGTGTGCATATATATATGAGAGCTGTGTAAAAGTCCAATTAAGGAAAGCAAAGTGTAAAATAAAAGGGTAGCCAAAAGGAGTTACCCCGAAGTCCGTGTGGAATCTGCCTTCCTTACAGTCTCACACGGGTCTAGGGGCAACCCAGCCACGACGCGTTTCTGCCTACTCGGCTTCATCAGGTAGCAGGGAGGAGAATATACAAATAAAATTGAAATAAAAGGTGCAAAAAGTAGTAAAAATGTATGTATGTATATCTACATGTACCGTAGGGTGTACTGTGTAATTTACTTGCCTTGAATGTAGTCCTGGTTGGATGTGTGGAGCGAAATGCTAACTGTCCGGTGGTCTCCTCCTGAGGCTGCAAAGAGAGCTAACTCTCCCGTGTGCGCGTGTGGGAATGCGGTCTAGGTTATTTCGATTGGTCTGTACTGTTACTAGGTAGGACAGCCGCTAACAGGCTGTGGTGTGGAGGAATCAGACATAGGTGAGAGTGGAATGGGGATGCAGTAAAGTGGATGGGCAGTTAGAGTGGAGGTCAAGCACATCTAATAATAATACAATGGAGACCCAATGTGATAAATGTTCAACCTTGTAGTGACACAAGCTTTTCAAATGTTATTTGGTATAAATGAAGAGTGGAGTGTGACAAAACAGAAGACACAATACATTGTAAGGGACAGACAGGGTTAACAACATGAGGTCAGGTACAGATACATGTATACACACACACACACACAGAGGGGTTGGAACTGGGGCTGCAGTTCGGGTTAGGGGCCAGGGCTAAGGTCAGAGACGGTGTTGTGAGAGAGTTTTTGTTTTTGGGAAGGCCTCTGTCGTTGAGCCCTGTGGGGAATTGTATAGGAGAAGTAGACTCTTTGCTTTTGGGGTGCTGTTTGGGTTGTAGGTGTCCGAGAGGTACCAGGTGAATTTTAAGTAGGACTAGCAGTCCTGGGGGTCAAGAGGAGCCATACGTGGAGTTCCTGTGATGTGTAGAAGTATGATAGATCCTCCTGTGAAAAGTGTGTATTTGACCTACGTGTCACCATTAACTTGTGTGTTAGCGTTGGGAGCGGTCTGCTCTGGTAGGGGTTTGGGGTTGGAAATACCCGAAGGTGAGGTTCTGTGGGTCCAGGAAAGGTAGAGGGTAGAGTGGACATCTGTGGGTTCCTATAGAATTTGTAGTTGGGGTTCTGGGTGACCCATAGGTCTGGTTATAGGTCTTTGAATGTGGTGGAGTTATTTTTCCTCCGATTTTTTGTTGAGTCACGTTGTTTATATGCAGTAAGGTGCGATGTGCAGGGAAAAGTAGTGGCCGTGGTTTTTTAGGTCTTTTTGTGGTGTTAGAGGGTATGAACCTTGTATCTTTATTGAGGGGTAGTAGTAGATAGGGTTACTAGGGGGGTGTTCCTTTTACCAGGATCGAAAATGGTGCTGTTTTTATCTTTTCTAGTTGGCGCTTGTTAGCGGAGTTTTAGCTTTGATCGCGTTCGTGTCCACTTGGGTTCCCGAATATGCGGTAGATTTGGCTGTTTTGCGGTGTTCAAGTCCACTTGGATTATGGGATGTAGGGTCCGAAAAGCTTTTTTATGCTGTTTCAAGTTTTTTTATGGGTGGGGTCTTACCTAGGTTTTTGGTTTGTTTGTGTATGGTGCAGAGGTGTGAGTGGGTTGGACCTATCTTATAATTTAGTTTCTTTTTGCTCCTAAGTTGGAAATACGTTCGTCAGGATGGGTAAAAAGTCTCTTACACCTGTGTCAGTGTAGTAAGTCCAGTTCTTTGTGGAAAAAAGGTCTTTGTCTTTAGCTAAAAAAAAGGGGGGTAGTGTCTTGGGAAAAAAACCTTTGGTCTTGAGTAAAAAAAAGTTGGTATCTTTGGGAAAATCCTCTTTGGCTGGAAAATGGTAGTGTCTTGAAAAACCTTTGTCTTGAGTAAAAAATAAAAAAAAAAAAGAATAAAATCTTTGAGGGGGGATCTTTGAGAAGAAATCCTCTTTGGTAAAAAAAGGTGGGATATTGGGTATTGGGGGATTCTTTGAGAAAAATAAAAATAAAAAATAAATTTAAATAAAAAAAATAAAATAAAAAAGGGGGGGGGGTCTTCTTTTGTTGAAAAATAGGGGGGAATCCTTTCATTTAAAAAAAAGGGGTTGAAAAAAAGGGTGGTGTGCATCCAGGGGTCAGGAGTAGAGTAGGGTTATTTTGGTTGGTATATAATCTAATGATTATTTTAAACCTGTTCACCATCAAACCAATCCAGAGGGTACAAGGGTGGAAAAAAAACCATTGTAAAAGGCCGGATTTGGGAGGATCCCTAGTGAGTGTAAGGGATAAAATATCCTTGGCTTGCTGCGTCCATACCCAACATCCGGCAACGCAGCGGTGACTCGCCATGTGTTTGGTTTCTAGTTTTGAGTCGGTTGATCCACTTCCATCTCTGACACGTGGAAACCGGAGGGGGAAGGGAGGGGTTGCACTCCACATCATATACGCGCGGGTCGGAGGGTACGGGCGCGGCCGGCCAAAGTCGTAGGCCCCATGGTAGCCCACTTGTAGATTAACCCGTTGGTTGGGTTAAAGGACTGTCTGTCTGTAGGGTTAGGGTTAGGTATGGTTTTAGAATGGTTAAGGTGAGGGTTTAGGGTTAGGGTAAGATATGGTTTTTTTTAAAGAAGGGTTTACGGTTAGGGTTAAGTTTAGGTATGGGTTTTGGGATGGTTAAGGTTAGGGTTAGGGTTAGGGTAAGGTATAGAAAAGGTTAAGTTTAGGTAGGTCTGTCAACTCAACTTAGGATCAGGCAAAGCCCTTGAGTAGCGTCCCTTATGCAGGTCCGGTCCTCGGTTGGTTGCCATGTGTCCATGTCGAGTGGTATGGTCATGGTGTCCAGGTCCGCTATGTCAACGGAAGTGGAAAGCATAGTGCAACCTAGGAGTTTTACTCTCTTTCGGATCCTTCTTTTTAGCTCCATGTTGTCTATGTATTCACTTCAGTGTTCGTCAGTCTTTGGTCCTGGATGTTTTCAATCATGTGTATGATTGGGAGTTATTCCCTTCCAGGATCCTAATTCCAAATCAACCCATGTCTAGTCGAATCCAGCTGGTCTGTATGGGTATACTCGGCGTAGGATCAGGCAAAACCATCGAGTTGCGTACCTTGTGCAGGTCCGGACCTCAGTCGGTGGCCATGTGTCCCTGTCAAGTGGTCAGTCTATAACAGCCAGTGGTTTGAGCAGACAAAAACCCAGAAGGCGAGCCCTCTATAGGGTTGTCATGCATCCGCCCCTGGAGTCACGCATCCTGTGTTCCGGTCGGTGTATGGAGGGTTTAGAAACCGGCAAACCTTCTCTGGCTTACGTATGAAACGTCCGGCAGTAGTAGAAGTTAATTGGGTGTTTCCATTCCACACCATCTCAGTCGTAGGTAATTCAGAGGTTTTGGGTAATAGTGACCAGTGGAATTACTCCCTTCCAGGATCGTAACATTTTCCAGAGGTATATCATCCCTAGACAGTGAATTGGTTCGTAGTCCAGGTAAAAATGGTTCGGTTGTCCAGGCTAAGTGCGGCGGGTAAGGGGTCCCCAGTGGGAAATTCCTCTGCGGGGTCCGATACCTCGCCAGACATTATCTGGGCACCCCAGGGGTTATCCGGCAGACGCGATCCTCCAGCCGCAGCGCATAACCCAAAAGCCCCTCTTTTGGGTATCCCAACCCGCTAGGATGAAACACGCGCTACTGAACAAACTGCCAATCCAGATCTAATCTGGGGTAGATAGTGGTCCAGCGCGTTACGTGAGTCTCCCGTGTGTAAGGGGGCTGGGAGGGTTGAGCCGATTGGTCTGCCAACAGAACCCAGAGGGGTCATGGAGGAGTCCGGTCTACCATTTCCTCCCTTCTTCTTGCTTGGTGTATGGTTGGGCCTGATTGCTTAGGGTCTGCTCGCTGCGGGGAGTCGAAAAACCGGCCCCCAGAGTAGTTGGAGAAAACAGGTTCTCGTCCGTTGGGGGTGCTGGTGGGTATCTTGGGTGAGGTAGATTTGGAAGGATGGTAAGATGGTGAGGGTTCTTGGGAAATAACATTTAGCTATTTAGATTCTATTTTGTAGTTTCTTTGCATCAAAGGGTCCATGGTCATGGTAACCCTGAGTTCAAGAAACCTGGGAAAAAATTGATATAACCACATATTATATAAAAATTTAAAAATTTATTTATTTTATTTTTTTATTATTTTTAATTTAATTTTTTTTTTATTTATTTATTTATTTAAAAATATATATATTGTTTATTTATTTTTGTTTATAATGGTTTCCTATTGGTCAAGGGTCCATGGTCAAGAAACTCCAAGAGGAGAACATTAAATGTTTTGTTAAATATAAATTGGTTGTCTAGTGATTATTGGTACAGGATCAAAGGGATCATATAGGATAAATCTAAGGTAAATGTTTAAGAGTCCGTGGTCACGGTATCTCTGAAAGGTAGTAGAGATCTATGTTTACGGTCCTAATGGCCACTAATCTATTTTTAAGGTAGCCTACTGGTAAAAGGGCCCTATCCTGTGATGGCTGAGTGCCAGTGTCTCTCAGTCAGTAGGGTTGGGACCAAGGATGGGGTGGGGGCACACATGCATACATACATAAACATGAAAGGGAATGTGCCTATACATATATTTTTAACATATACAAAAGCATACACATACAACACCACAAGTGGTGTGAGGGATAACATACAGAGTCACACTCCACTACATCCTAGTGTGTGCATATATATATATATGAGAGCTGTGTAAAAGTCCAATTAAGGAAAGCAAAGTGTAAAATAAAAGGGTAGCCAAAAGGAGTTACCCCCGAAGTCCGTGTGGAATCTGCCTTCCTTACAGTCTCACACGGGTCTAGGGGCAACCCAGCCACGACGCGTTTCTGCCTACTCGGCTTCATCAGGTAGCAGGGAGGAGAATATACAAATAAAATTGAAATAAAAGGTGCAAAAAGTAGTAAAAATGTATGTATGTATGTATATCTACATGTACCGTAGGGTGTACTGTGTAGTTTACTTGCCTTAAATGTAGTCCTGGTTGGATGTGTGGAGCGAAATGCTAACTGTCCGGTGGTCTCCTCCTGAGGCTGCAAAGAGAGCTAACTCTCCGTGTGCGCGTGTGGAATGCGGTCTAGGTTATTTCGATTGGTCTGTACTGTTACTAGGTAGGACAGCCGCTAACAGGCTGTGGTGTGAGGAATCAGACATAGGTGAGAGTGGAATGGGGATGCAGTAAAGTGGATGGGCAGTTAGAGTGGAGGTCAAGCACATCTAATAATAATACAATGGAGACCCAATGTGATAAATGTTCAACCTTGTAGTGACACAAGCTTTTCAAATGTTATTTGGTATAAATGAAGAGTGGAGTGTGACAAAACAGAAGACACAATAAATTGTAAGGGACAGACAGGGTTAACAACATGAGGTCAGGTACAGATACATGTATACACACACACATACACAGAGGGGTTGGAACTGGGGCTGCAGTTCGGGTTAGGGGCCAGGGCTAAGGTCAGAGACGGTGTTGTGAGAGAGGTTTTGTTTTTGGGAAGGCCTCTGTCGTTGAGCCCTGTGGGGAATTGTATAGGAGAAGTAGACTCTTTGCTTTTGGGGTGCTGTTTGGGTTGTAGGTGTCCGAGAGGTACCAGGTGAATTTTAAGTAGGACTAGCAGTCCTGGGGGTCAAGAGGAGCCATACGTGGAGTTCCTGTGATGTGTAGAAGTATGATAGATCCTCCTGTGAAAAGTGTGTATTTGACCTACGTGTCACCATTAACTTGTGTGTTAGCGTTGGGAGCGGTCTGCTCTGGTAGGGGGTTTGGGGTTGGAAATACCCGAAGGTGAGGTTCTGTGGGTCCAGGAAAGGTAGAGGGTAGAGTGGACACCTGTGGGTTCCTATAGAATTTGTAGTTGGGGTTCTGGGTGACCCATAGGTCTGGTTATAGGTCTTTGAATGTGGTGGAGTTATTTTTACTCCGATTTTTTGTTGAGTCACGTTGTTTATATGCAGTAAGGTGCGATGTGCAGGGAAAAGTAGTGGCCGTGGTTTTTTAGGTCTTTTTGTGGTGTTAGAGGGTATGAACCTTGTATCTTTATTGAGGGGTAGTAGTAGATAGGGTTACTAGGGGGGTGTTCCTTTTACCAGGATCGAAAATGGTGCTGTTTTTATCTTTTCTAGTTGGCGCTTGTTAGCGGAGTTTTAGCTTTGATCGCGTTCGTGTCCACTTGGGTTCCCGAATATGCGGTAGATTTGGCTGTTTTGCGGTGTTCAAGTCCACTTGGATTATGGGATGTACGGATCCGAAAAAGCTTTTTTATGCTGTTTCAAGTTTTTTTTATGGGTGGGGTCTTACCTAGGTTTTGGTTTGTTTGTGTATGGTGCAGAGGTGTGAGTGGGTTGGACCTATCTTATAATTTAGTTTCTTTTTGCTCCTAAGTTGGAAATACGTTCGTCAGGATGGGTAAAAAGTCTCTTACACCTGTGTCAGTGTAGTAAGTCCAGTTCTTTGTAGAAAAAAGGTCTTTGTCTTTAGCTAAAAAAAGGGGGTGTCTTGGGAAAAAAAACCTTTGGTCTTGAGTAAAAAAAGTTGGTATCTTTGGGAGAATCCTCTTTGGTTGAAAAAGGGTAGTGTCTTGAAAAAACCTTTGTCTTGAGTAAAAGAGGGGGGGGGGATCTTTGAGAAGAAATCCTCTTTGGTAGAAAAAAGGTAAAATCTTTGAGTAGGGGTCTTCTTCGTTGAAAAAAATAAAAATAAAAAAAAAAATAAAAATAAATAAAAAAAATAAAAATAAAAAAATATAAAGGGGGGTGGGGGATTCCTTTTGTTGAAAAAAAGGGGGTGGTAGTGTTCATCAAAAAAGGCTTTTGGGTTGAAAAAAAGGGTGGTGTGCATCCAGGGGTCAGGAGTAGAGTATGGTTATTTTGGTTGGTATATAATCTAATGATTATTTTTAACCTATTCACCATCAAACCAGTCCAGAGGGTACAAGGGTGGAGGAAAAAACCTTGTAAAGGCCGGATTTGGGAGGATCCCAGTCAGTGTAAGGGATAAAATATCCTTGGCTTGCTGCGTCCATACCCTACATCCGGCAACGCAGCGGTGACTCGCCATGTGTTTGGTTTCTAGTTTTGAGTCGGTTGATCCACTTCCATCTCTGACACGTGGAAACCGGAGGGGGAAGGGAGGGGTTGCACTCCACATCATATACGGCGGGTCGGAGGGTACGGGCGCGGCCGGCCAAAGTCGTAGGCCCCATGGTAGCCCACTTGTAGATTAACCCGTTGGTTGGGTTAAAGGACTGTCTGTCTGTGGGGTTAGGGTTAGGTATAGTTTTAGAATGGTTAAGGTTAGGGTTTAGGGTTAGGGTAAGATATGGTTAAGAAGGGTTAAGGTAAGGGTTAAGTTTATATGGGTTTTGGGATGGTTAAGGTTAGGGTTAGGGTTAGGGGTAAATGGTATAGAAAAGGTTAAGTTTAGGTATGGGTTTTGGGATGGTTAAGGTTAGGGTTAGGGTTAGGGTAAGGTATAGAAAAGGTTAAGTTTAGGTAGGTCTGTCAACTCAACTTAGGATCAGGCAAAGCCCTTGAGTTGCGTCCCTTATGCAGGTCCGGTCCTCGGTTGGTTGCCATGTGTCCATGTCGAGTGGTATGGTCATGATGTCCAGGTCCGCTATGTCAACGGAGGTGGAAAGCATAGTGCAACCTAGGAGTTTTACTTCCCTTACGGATCCTTCTTTTTAGCTCCATGTTGTCTATGTATCCACTTCAGTGTTCGTCAGTCTTTGGTCCTGGATGTTTTCAATCATGTGTATGATTGGGAATTATTCCCTCCAGGATCCTAATTCCAAATCAACCCATGTCTAGTCGAATCCAGCTGGTCTGTATGGGTATACTCGGCGTAGGATCAGGCAAAACCATCGAGTTGCACCTTGTGCAGGTCCGGACCTCAGTCGGTGGCCATGTGTCCCTGTCAAGTGGTCAGTCTATAACAGCCAGTGGTTTGAGCAGACAAAAACCCAGAAGGCGAGCCCTCTATACGGTTGTCATGCATCCGCCCCTGGAGTCGCATCCTGTGTTCCGGTCGGTGTATGGAGGGTTTAGAACCGGCAACCTTCTCTGGCTTACGATGAAACGTCCGGCAGTAGTAGAAGTTAATTGGGTGTTTCCATCCACACCATCTCAGTCGTAGGTAATTCAGAGGTTTTGGGTAATAGTGACCAGTGGAATTACTCCCTTCCAGGATCGTAACATTTCCAGAGGTATATCATCCCTGGACAGAATTGGTTCGTAGTCCAGGTAAAAAATGGTTCGGTTGTCCAGGCTGCGCGGCGGGTAAGGGGTCCCAGTGGGAAATTCCTCTGCGGGGTCCGATACCTCACCAGACATTATCTGGCACCCCAGGGGTTATCCGCAGACGCGATCCTCCAGCCGCAGCGCATAACCCAAAAGCCCCTCTTTGGGTATCCCAACCCGCTAGGGAGGAAACACGCGCCATACTGAACAAACTGCCAATCCAGATCTAACTGGGTAGATAGTGGTCCAGCGCTGCTACGTGAGTCTCCCCCGTGTGTAAGGGGCTGGGAGGGTTGAGCCGATAGGTCTGCCAACAGAACCCAGAGGGGTCCCGGAGGAGTCCGGGTCTACCATTTCCTCCCCTTCTTCTTGCTTGGTGTATGGTTGGGCCTGATTGCTTAGGGTCTGCCCGTCATGGGGGAGTCGACAAACCGTGCCCCCAGAGTAGTTGGAGAAAACAGGTTCTCGTCCGTTGGGGGTGCTGGTGGGTATCTACGGTGAGGTGATTTGGAAGGATGGTAAGATGGTGAGGGTTCTGGGAAAACATTTAGCTATTTAGATTCTATTTTTGTAGTTTTTTGCATCAAAGGTCCATGGTCATGGTAACCCTGAGTTCAAGAAACCTGGGAAAAATTGGTTAGGTTATAAAATAAAAACATTTATTTTTATTTTTTTATATATCATTGTTTATTTATTTTAGTTTATAATGGTATCCTATTGGTCAAGGGTCCATGGTCAAGGAACCCAAGAGGACATTAAATGTTTTGTTGAATATAAATTGGCGGTCTAGGATTATTGGTACAGGATCAAAGGGACTATATAGATAAATCTAAGGTAAATGTTTAAGAGTCCGTGGTCACGGTATCTCTGAAAGGTAGTAGAGATCTATAAGTTTACGGTCCTAATGGCCACTAATCTATTTTTAAGGTAGCCTACATGGTAAAAGGGCCCTATCCTGTGATGGCTGAGTGCCAGTGTCTCTCAGTCAGTAGGGTTGGGACCAAGGATGGGTGGGGGCACACATGCATACATACATAAACATGAAAGTGGGAATGTGCCTATACATATATTTTTAACATATACAAAGCATACACATACAACACCACGAGTGGTGTGTGAGGGATAACATACAAAGCCACACTCCACTCACATCCTAGTGTGTGCAAACATATATGAGAGCTGTGTAAAAGTCCAACCAAGGGAAAGCAAAGTGTAAAATAAAGGGTAGCTCAAAGGAGTTACCCCTGAAGTCCGTGTGGAATCTGCCTTCTCTTACAGTCTCACACGGGTCTAGGGCAACTCCAGCCACGACGCGTTTCTGCCTACTCGGCTTCATCAGGTAGCAGGGAGGAGAATATACAAATAAAATTGAAATAAAAGGTGCAAAAAGTAGTAAAATGTATGTATGTATATCTACATGTACCGTAGGGTGTACTGTGTACTTTACTTGCCTTTGACCGTGGTCCTGGTTGGATGTGTGGAGCGAAATGCTAACTGTCCGGTGTCCCCTCCTGAGGCTGCAAAGAGCTAACTTCCCGTGTGCGGGAATGCGGTCTAGGTTATTTCGATTGGTCTGTACTGTTACTAGGTAGGACAGCCGCTAACAGCTGTGGTGTGAGGAACCAGACATAGGCAGGAGGGAATGGGATGCAGTAAAGTGGATGGGCAGTTAGAGTGGAGGTCACACTAATAATACTACAATGGAGACCCAATAAGATAAATGTTCAACCTTGTAGTGACACAAGTGCTTCTTCTTTAAATGTTATCGGGTATAAATGAAGGGTGGAGTGTGACAAAACAGAAGACA